>NC_059199.1:63503955-63591455 GCF_020615455.1 Coregonus clupeaformis | reverse complement strand
GCATTATGGCAGTCTAATAACCATGCATTATGGCAGTCTAACAACCATGCATTATGGCAGTCTAATAACCATGCATTATGGCAGTCTAATAACCATGCATTATGGCAGTCTAATAGTCATGCATTATGGCAGTCTAATAACCATGCATTATGGCAGTCTAATAACCATGCATTATGCCAGTCTAATAACCATGCATTATGGCAGTCTAATAACCATGCATTATGGCAGTCTAATAACCATGCATTATGGCAGTCTAATAACCATGCATTATGCCAGTCTAATAACCATGCATTATGGCAGTCTATTAACCATGCATTATGCCAGTCTAATAACCATGCATTATACCAGTCTAATAACCATGCATTATGGCAGTCTAATAACCATGCATTATGCCAGTCTAATAACCATGCATTATGGCAGTCTAATAACCATGCATTATGGCAGTCTAATAACCATGCATTATGGCAGTCTAACAACCATGCATTATGGCAGTCTAATAACCATGCATTATGGCAGTCTAATAACCATGCATTATGGCAGTCTAATAGTCATGCATTATGGCAGTCTAATAACCATGCATTATGGCAGTCTAATAACCATGCATTATGCCAGTCTAATAACCATGCATTATGGCAGTCTAATAACCATGCATTATGGCAGTCTAATAACCATGCATTATACCAGTCTAATAACCATGTATTATGGCAGTCTAATAACCATGCATTATACCAGTCTAATAACCATGCATTATGGCAGTCTAATAACCATGCATTATGCCAGTCTAATAACCATGCATTATACCAGTCTAATAACCATGCATTATGGCAGTCTAATAACCATGCATTATGCCAGTCTAATAACCATGCATTATGGCAGTCTAATAACCATGCATTATGGCAGTCTAATAACCATGCATTATGGCAGTCTAATAACCATGCATTATGCCAGTCTAATAACCATGCATTATGGCAGTCTAATAACCATGCATTATACCAGTCTAATAACCATGCATTATGGCAGTCTAATAACCATGTATTATACCAGTCTAATAACCATGCATTATACCAGTCTAATAACCATGTATTATACCAGTCTAATAACCATGCATTATGCCAGTCTAATAACCATGCATTATACCAGTCTAATAACCATGCATTATGGCAGTCTAATAACCATGCATTATGGCAGTCTAATAACCATGCATTATGGCAGTCTAATAACCATGTATTATACCAGTCTAATAACCATGCATTATGGCAGTCTAATAACCATGCATTATGGCAGTCTAATAACCATGTATTATACCAGTCTAATAACCATGCATTATGGCAGTCTAATAACCATGTATTATGGCAGTCTAATAACCATGCATTATGGCAGTCTAATAACCATGCATTATGGCAGTCTAATAACCATGCATTATACCAGTCTAATAACCATGCATTATGCCAGTCTAATAACCATGCATTATGCCAGTCTAATAACCATGCATTATGCCAGTCTAATAACCATGCATTATGGCAGTCTAATAACCATGTATTATACCAGTCTAATAACCATGCATTATACCAGTCTAATAACCATGCATTATGGCAGTCTAATAACCATGCATTATGCCAGTCTAATAACCATGCATTATGCCAGTCTAATAACCATGCATTATACCAGTCTAATAACCATGTATTATGGCAGTCTAATAACCATGCATTATACCAGTCTAATAACCATGCATTATGGCAGTCTAATAACCATGCATTATGCCAGTCTAATAACCACGCATTATACCAGTCTAATAACCATGCATTATGGCAGTCTAATAACCATGCATTATGCCAGTCTAATAACCATGCATTATGGCAGTCTAATAACCATGCATTATGGCAGTCTAATAACCATGCATTATGGCAGTCTAATAACCATGCATTATGCCAGTCTAATAACCATGCATTATGGCAGTCTAATAACCATGCATTATACCAGTCTAATAACCATGCATTATGGCAGTCTAATAACCATGTATTATACCAGTCTAATAACCATGCATTATACCAGTCTGATAACCATGTATTATACCAGTATAATAACCATGCATTATGCCAGTCTAATAACCATGCATTATACCAGTCTAATAACCATGCATTATGGCAGTCTAATAACCATGCATTATGGCAGTCTAATAACCATGCATTATGGCAGTCTAACAACCATGCATTATGCCAGTCTAATAACCATGCATTATGGCAGTCTAATAACCATGCATTATACCAGTCTAATAACCATGCATTATACCAGTCTAATAACCATGCATTATGGCAGTCTAACAACCATGCATTATGGCAGTCTAATAACCATGCATTATGGCAGTCTAATAACCATGCATTATGGCAGTCTAATAACCATGCATTATGGCAGTCTAACAACCATGCATTATGGCAGTCTAATAACCATGCATTATGGCAGTCTAATAACCATGCATTATGCCAGTCTAATAGTCATGCATTATGGCAGTCTAATAACCATGCATTATGGCAGTCTAATAACCATGCATTATGCCAGTCTAATAACCATGCATTATGGCAGTCTAATAACCATGCATTATGGCAGTCTAATAACCATGCATTATGCCAGTCTAATAACCATGCGTTATGGCAGTCTAATAACCATGTATTATACCAGTCTAATAACCATGCATTATACCAGTCTAATAACCATGCATTATGGCAGTCTAATAACCATGCATTATGCCAGTCTAATAACAATGCATTATGCCAGTCTAATAACCATGCATTATACCAGTCTAATAACCATGCATTATGGCAGTCTAATAACCATGCATTATGCCAGTCTAATAACCATGCATTATGGCAGTCTAATAACCATGCATTATGGCAGTCTAACAACCATGCATTATGGCAGTCTAATAACCATGCATTATGGCAGTCTAATAACCATGTATTATACCAGTCTAATAACCATGCATTATACCAGTCTAATAACCATGTATTATACCAGTCTAATAACCATGCATTATGCCAGTCTAATAACCATGCATTATGCCAGTCTAATAACCATGCATTATGGCAGTCTAATAACCATGCATTATGCCAGTCTAATAACCATGCATTATACCAGTCTAATAACCATGCATTATGGCAGTCTAACAACCATGCATTATGGCAGTCTAATAACCATGCATTATGGCAGTCTAATGACCATGCATTATGGCAGTCTAATAACCATGCATTATACCAGTCTAATAACCATGCATTATGGCAGTCTAATAACCATGCATTATGCCAGTCTAATAACCATGCATTATGCCAGTCTAATAACCATACATTATGGCAGTCTAATAACCATGTATTATACCAGTCTAATAACCATGCATTATACCAGTCGAATAACCATGCATTATGGCAGTCTAATAACCATGCATTATGCCAGTCTAATAACCATGCATTATGCCAGTCTAATAACCATGCATTATACCAGTCTAATAACCATGTATTATGGCAGTCTAATAACCATGCATTATACCAGTCTAATAACCATGCATTATGGCAGTCTAATAACCATGCATTATGGCAGTCTAATAACCATGCATTATACCAGTCTAATAACCATGCATTATGGCAGTCTAATAACCATGCATTATGCTAGTCTAATAACCATGCATTATGGCAGTCTAATAACCATGCATTATGGCAGTCTAATAACCATGCATTATGGAAGTCTAATAACCATGCATTATGCCAGTCTAATAACCATGCATTATGGCAGTCTAATAACCATGCATTATACCAGTCTAATAACCATGCATTATGGCAGTCTAATAACCATGTATTATACCAGTCTAATAACCATGCATTATACCAGTCTAATAACCATGTATTATACCAGTCTAATAACCATGCATTATGCCAGTCTAATAACCATGCATTATACCAGTCCAATAACCATGCATTATGGCAGTCTAATAACCATGCATTATGGCAGTCTAATAACCATGCATTATGGCAGTCTAATAACCATGCATTATGGCAGTCTAATAACCATGCATTATACCAGTCTAATAACCATGCATTATACCAGTCTAATAACCATGCATTATGGCAGTCTAATAACCATGCATTATACCAGTCTAATAACCATGCATTATGGCAGTCTAATAACCATGCATTATGCCAGTCTAATAACCATGCATTATGCCAGTCTAATAACCATGCATTATGGCAGTCTAATAACCATGTATTATACCAGTCTAATAACCATGCATTATACCAGTCTAATAACCATGCATTATGGCAGTCTAATAACCATGCTTTATGCCAGTCTAATAACCATGCATTATACCAGTCTAATAACCATGCATTATGCCAGTCTAATAACCATGCATTATACCAGTCTAATAACCATGCATTATGGCAGTCTAATAACCATGCATTATGCCAGTCTAATAACCATGCATTATGGCAGTCTAATAACCATGCATTATGGCAGTCTAATAACCATGCATTATGGCAGTCTAATAACCATGCATTATGCCAGTCTAATAACCATGCATTATACCAGTCTAATAACCATGCATTATGGCAGTCTAATAACCATGTATTATACCAGTCTAATAACCATGCATTATACCAGTCTAATAACCATGTATTATACCAGTCTAATAACCATGCATTATGCCAGTCTAATAACCATGCATTATACCAGTCTAATAACCATGCATTATGGCAGTCTAATAACCATGCATTATGGCAGTCTAATAACCATGCATTATGGCAGTCTAATAACCATGTATTATACCAGTCTAATAACCATGCATTATGGCAGTCTAATAACCATGCATTATGGCAGTCTAATAACCATGTATTATACCAGTCTAATAACCATGCATTATGGCAGTCTAATAACCATGTATTATGGCAGTCTAATAACCATGCATTATGGCAGTCTAATAACCATGCATTATGGCAGTCTAATAACCATGCATTATACCAGTCTAATAACCATGCATTATGCCAGTCTAATAACCATGCATTATACCAGTCTAATAACCATGCATTATACCAGTCTAATAACCATGCATTATACCAGTCTAATAACCATGCATTATGGCAGTCTAATAACCATGCATTATACCAGTCTAATAACCATGCATTATACCAGTCTAATAACCATGCATTATGGCAGTCTAATAACCATGTATTATACCAGTCTAATAACCATGCATTATACCAGTCTAATAACCATGCATTATGGCAGTCTAATAACCATGTATTATACCAGTCTAATAACCATGCATTATGGCAGTCTAATAACCATGCATTATACCAGTCTAATAAACATGTATTATACCAGTCTAATAACCATGCATTATGCCAGTCTAATAACCATGCATTATGGCAGTCTAATAACCATGCATTATGGCAGTCTAATAACCATGCATTATGGCAGTCTAATAACCATGCATTATACCAGTCTAATAACCATGCATTATACCAGTCTAATAACCATGCATTATACCAGTCTAATAACCATGCATTATGCCAGTCTAATAACCATGCATTATGGCAGTCTAATAACCATGTATTATGGCAGTCTAATAACCATGCATTATGGCAGTCTAATAACCATGCATTATGGCAGTCTAATAACCATGCATTATACCAGTCTAATAACCATGCATTATACCAGTCTAATAACCATGCATTATGGCAGTCTAATAACCATGTATTATACCAGTCTAATAACCAAGCATTATGGCAGTCTAATAACCATGTATTATACCAGTCTAATAACCATGCATTATGCCAGTCTAATAACCATGCATTATGCCAGTCTAATAACCATGCATTATGGCAGTCTAATAACCATGCATTATGGCAGTCTAATAACCATGCATTATACCAGTCTAATAACCATGCATTATGGCAGTCTAATAACCATGTATTATACCAGTCTAATAACCATGCATTATGGCAGTCTAATAACCATGTATTATACCAGTCTAATAACCATGCATTATGCCAGTCTAATAACCATGCATTATGGCAGTCTAATAACCATGCATTATGGCAGTCTAATAACCATGCATTATGCCAGTCTAATAACCATGCATTATGGCAGTCTAATAACCATGCATTATGGCAGTCTAATAACCATGTATTATACCAGTCTAATAACCATGCATTATGGCAGTCTAATAACCATGCATTATGCCAGTCTAATAACCATGCATTATGCCAGTCTAATAACCATGCATTATGGCAGTCTAATAACCATGCATTATGCCAGTCTAATAACCATGCATTATGGCAGTCTAATAACCATGCATTATGGCAGTCTAATAACCATGCATTATACCAGTCTAATAACCATGTATTATACCAGTCTAATAACCATGCATTATACCAGTCTAATAACCATGCATTATGGCAGTCTAATAACCATGCATTATGCCAGTCTAATAACCATGCATTATACCAGTCTAATAACCATGCATTATGGCAGTCTAATAACCATGCATTATACCAGTCTAATAACCTTGCATTATGGCAGTCTAATAACCATGCATTATGCCAGTCTAATAACCATGCATTATGGCAGTCTAATAACCATGTATTATACCAGTCTAATAACCATGCATTATGGCAGTCTAATAACCATGCATTATACCAGTCTAATAACCATGTATTATACCAGTCTAATAACCATGCATTATACCAGTTTAATAACAATGTATTATGGCAGTCTAATAACCATGCATTATACCAGTCTAATAACCATGCATTATACCAGTCTAATAACCATGCATTATGCCAGTCTAATAACCATGTATTATGCCAGTCTAATAACCAAGCATTATGGCAGTCTAATAACCATGTATTATACCAGTCTAATAACCATGCATTATGCCAGTCTAATAACCATGCATTATGGCAGTCTAATAACCATGCATTATGGCAGTCTAATAACCATGCATTATGGCAGTCTAATAACCATGCATTATACCAGTCTAATAACCATGCATTATGGCAGTCTAATAACCATGTATTATACCAGTCTAATAACCATGCATTATGGCAGTCTAATAACCATGTATTATACCAGTCTAATAACCATGCATTATGCCAGTCTAATAACCATGCATTATGGCAGTCTAATAACCATGCATTATGGCAGTCTAATAACCATGCATTATGCCAGTCTAATAACCATGCATTATGGCAGTCTAATAACCATGCATTATGGCAGTCTAATAACCATGTATTATACCAGTCTAATAACCATGCATTATGGCAGTCTAATAACCATGCATTATGCCAGTCTAATAACCATGCATTATGCCAGTCTAATAACCATGCATTATGGCAGTCTAATAACCATGCATTATGCCAGTCTAATAACCATGCATTATGGCAGTCTAATAACCATGCATTATGGCAGTCTAATAACCATGCATTATACCAGTCTAATAACCATGTATTATACCAGTCTAATAACCATGCATTATACCAGTCTAATAACCATGCATTATGGCAGTCTAATAACCATGCATTATGCCAGTCTAATAACCATGCATTATACCAGTCTAATAACCATGCATTATGGCAGTCTAATAACCATGCATTATACCAGTCTAATAACCTTGCATTATGGCAGTCTAATAACCATGCATTATGCCAGTCTAATAACCATGCATTATGGCAGTCTAATAACCATGTATTATACCAGTCTAATAACCATGCATTATGGCAGTCTAATAACCATGCATTATACCAGTCTAATAACCATGTATTATACCAGTCTAATAACCATGCATTATACCAGTTTAATAACAATGTATTATACCAGTCTAATAACCTTGCATTATGGCAGTCTAATAACCATGCATTATGGCAGTCTAATAACCATGCATTATACCAGTCTAATAACCATGCATTATACCAGTCTAATAACCATGCATTATGGCAGT
The DNA here is from genome assembly GCF_020615455.1 of Coregonus clupeaformis. Taxonomy (NCBI): domain Eukaryota; kingdom Metazoa; phylum Chordata; class Actinopteri; order Salmoniformes; family Salmonidae; genus Coregonus; species Coregonus clupeaformis. The sequence continues at coordinate 63,583,474 of NC_059199.1, read as the reverse complement.
CTAATAACCATGCATTATGGCAGTCTAATAAACATGCATTATGCCAGTCTAATAACCATGCATTATACCAGTCTAATAACCATGCATTATACCAGTCTAATAACCATGCATTATGGCAGTCTAATAACCATGCATTATGCCAGTCTAATAACCATGCATTATGGCAGTCTAATAACCATGCATTATGCCAGTCTAATAACCATGCATTATGGCAGTCTAATAACCATGCATTATGCCAGTCTAATAACCATGCATTATGGCAGTCTAATAACCATTCATTATGCCAGTCTAATAACCATGCATTATACCAGTCTAATAACCATACATTATACCAGTCTAATAACCATGTATTATGGCAGTCTAATAACCATGCATTATACCAGTCTAATAACCATGCATTATGGCAGTCTAATAACCATGCTTTATGCCAGTCTAATAACCATGCATTATACCAGTCTAATAACCATGCATTATGCCAGTCTAATAACCATGCATTATACCAGTCTAATAACCATGCATTATGGCAGTCTAATAACCATGCATTATGCCAGTCTAATAACCATGCATTATGGCAGTCTAATAACCATGCATTATGGCAGTCTAATAACCATGCATTATGGCAGTCTAATAACCATGAATTATGCCAGTCTAATAACCATGCATTATGGCAGTCTAATAACCATGCATTATGGCAGTCTAATAACCATGTATTATACCAGTCTAATAACCATGCATTATACCAATCTAATAACCATGTATTATACCAGTCTAATAACCATGCATTATGCCAGTCTAATAACCATGCATTATACCAGTCTAATAACCATGCATTATGGCAGTCTAATAACCATGCATTATGGCAGTCTAATAACCATGCATTATGGCAGTCTAATAACCATGTATTATACCAGTCTAATAACCATGCATTATGGCAGTCTAATAACCATGCATTATGGCAGTCTAATAACCATGTATTATACCAGTCTAATAACCATGCATTATGGCAGTCTAATAACCATGTATTATGGCAGTCTAATAACCATGCATTATGGCAGTCTAATAACCATGCATTATGGCAGTCTAATAACCATGCATTATACCAGTCTAATAACCATGCATTATGCCAGTCTAATAACCATGCATTATACCAGTCTAATAACCATGCATTATACCAGTCTAATAACCATGCATTATACCAGTCTAATAACCATGCATTATGGCAGTCTAATAACCATGCATTATACCAGTCTAATAACCATGCATTATACCAGTCTAATAACCATGCATTATGGCAGTCTAATAACCATGTATTATACCAGTCTAATAACCATGCATTATACCAGTCTAATAACCATGCATTATGGCAGTCTAATAACCATGTATTATACCAGTCTAATAACCATGCATTATGGCAGTCTAATAACCATGCATTATACCAGTCTAATAAACATGTATTATACCAGTCTAATAACCATGCATTATGCCAGTCTAATAACCATGCATTATGGCAGTCTAATAACCATGCATTATGGCAGTCTAATAACCATGCATTATGGCAGTCTAATAACCATGCATTATACCAGTCTAATAACCATGCATTATACCAGTCTAATAACCATGCATTATACCAGTCTAATAACCATGCATTATGCCAGTCTAATAACCATGCATTATGGCAGTCTAATAACCATGTATTATGGCAGTCTAATAACCATGCATTATGGCAGTCTAATAACCATGCATTATGGCAGTCTAATAACCATGCATTATACCAGTCTAATAACCATGCATTATACCAGTCTAATAACCATGCATTATGGCAGTCTAATAACCATGTATTATACCAGTCTAATAACCAAGCATTATGGCAGTCTAATAACCATGTATTATACCAGTCTAATAACCATGCATTATGCCAGTCTAATAACCATGCATTATGGCAGTCTAATAACCATGCATTATGGCAGTCTAATAACCATGCATTATGGCAGTCTAATAACCATGCATTATACCAGTCTAATAACCATGCATTATGGCAGTCTAATAACCATGTATTATACCAGTCTAATAACCATGCATTATGGCAGTCTAATAACCATGTATTATACCAGTCTAATAACCATGCATTATGCCAGTCTAATAACCATGCATTATGGCAGTCTAATAACCATGCATTATGGCAGTCTAATAACCATGCATTATGCCAGTCTAATAACCATGCATTATGGCAGTCTAATAACCATGCATTATGGCAGTCTAATAACCATGTATTATACCAGTCTAATAACCATGCATTATGGCAGTCTAATAACCATGCATTATGCCAGTCTAATAACCATGCATTATGCCAGTCTAATAACCATGCATTATGGCAGTCTAATAACCATGCATTATGCCAGTCTAATAACCATGCATTATGGCAGTCTAATAACCATGCATTATGGCAGTCTAATAACCATGCATTATACCAGTCTAATAACCATGTATTATACCAGTCTAATAACCATGCATTATACCAGTCTAATAACCATGCATTATGGCAGTCTAATAACCATGCATTATGCCAGTCTAATAACCATGCATTATACCAGTCTAATAACCATGCATTATGGCAGTCTAATAACCATGCATTATACCAGTCTAATAACCTTGCATTATGGCAGTCTAATAACCATGCATTATGCCAGTCTAATAACCATGCATTATGGCAGTCTAATAACCATGTATTATACCAGTCTAATAACCATGCATTATGGCAGTCTAATAACCATGCATTATACCAGTCTAATAACCATGTATTATACCAGTCTAATAACCATGCATTATACCAGTTTAATAACAATGTATTATACCAGTCTAATAACCTTGCATTATGGCAGTCTAATAACCATGCATTATGGCAGTCTAATAACCATGCATTATACCAGTCTAATAACCATGCATTATACCAGTCTAATAACCATGCATTATGGCAGTCTAATAACCATGCATTATGGCAGTCTAATAAACATGCATTATGCCAGTCTAATAACCATGCATTATACCAGTCTAATAACCATGCATTATACCAGTCTAATAACCATGCATTATGGCAGTCTAATAACCATGCATTATGCCAGTCTAATAACCATGCATTATGGCAGTCTAATAACCATGCATTATGCCAGTCTAATAACCATGCATTATGGCAGTCTAATAACCATGCATTATGCCAGTCTAATAACCATGCATTATGGCAGTCTAATAACCATTCATTATGCCAGTCTAATAACCATGCATTATACCAGTCTAATAACCATGCATTATGCCAGTCTAATAAACCATGCATTATACCAGTCTAATAACCATGCATTATGGCAGTCTAATAACCATGCCTTATGCCAGTCTAATAACCATGCATTATGGCAGTCTAATAACCATGCATTATGCCAGTCTAATAACCATGCATTATACCAGTCTAATAACCATGTATTATACCAGTCTAATAACCATGCATTATGCCAGTCTAATAACCATGCATTATGCCAGTCTAATAACCATGCATTATGCCAGTCTAATAACCATGCATTATGCCAGTCTAATAACCATGCATTATGCCAGTCTAATAACCATGTATTATACCAGTCTAATAACCATGTATTATACCAGTCTAATAACCATGCATTATGCCAGTCTATTAACCATGCATTATGGCAGTCTAATAACCATGCATTATGCCAGTCTAATAACCATGCATTATGCCAGTCTAATAACCATGTATTATACCAGTCTAATAACCATGCATTATGCCAGTCTAATAACCATGCATTATGGCAGTCTAATAACCATGCATTATGGCAGTCTAATAACCATGCATTATGGCAGTCTAATAACCATGCATTATACCAGTCTAATAACCATGCATTATACCAGTCTAATAACCATGCATTATACCAGTCTAATAACCATGCATTATGCCAGTCTAATAACCATGCATTATGGCAGTCTAATAACCATGTATTATGGCAGTCTAATAACCATGCATTATGGCAGTCTAATAACCATGCATTATGGCAGTCTAATAACCATGCATTATACCAGTCTAATAACCATGCATTATACCAGTCTAATAACCATGCATTATGGCAGTCTAATAACCATGTATTATACCAGTCTAATAACCAAGCATTATGGCAGTCTAATAACCATGTATTATACCAGTCTAATAACCATGCATTATGCCAGTCTAATAACCATGCATTATGGCAGTCTAATAACCATGCATTATGGCAGTCTAATAACCATGCATTATGGCAGTCTAATAACCATGCATTATACCAGTCTAATAACCATGCATTATGGCAGTCTAATAACCATGTATTATACCAGTCTAATAACCATGCATTATGGCAGTCTAATAACCATGTATTATACCAGTCTAATAACCATGCATTATGCCAGTCTAATAACCATGCATTATGGCAGTCTAATAACCATGCATTATGGCAGTCTAATAACCATGCATTATGCCAGTCTAATAACCATGCATTATGGCAGTCTAATAACCATGCATTATGGCAGTCTAATAACCATGTATTATACCAGTCTAATAACCATGCATTATGGCAGTCTAATAACCATGCATTATGCCAGTCTAATAACCATGCATTATGCCAGTCTAATAACCATGCATTATGGCAGTCTAATAACCATGCATTATGCCAGTCTAATAACCATGCATTATGGCAGTCTAATAACCATGCATTATGGCAGTCTAATAACCATGCATTATACCAGTCTAATAACCATGCATTATACCAGTCTAATAACCATGCATTATACCAGTCTAATAACCATGCATTATGGCAGTCTAATAACCATGCATTATGCCAGTCTAATAACCATGCATTATACCAGTCTAATAACCATGCATTATGGCAGTCTAATAACCATGCATTATACCAGTCTAATAACCTTGCATTATGGCAGTCTAATAACCATGCATTATGCCAGTCTAATAACCATGCATTATGGCAGTCTAATAACCATGTATTATACCAGTCTAATAACCATGCATTATGGCAGTCTAATAACCATGCATTATACCAGTCTAATAACCATGCATTATACCAGTCTAATAACCATGCATTATACCAGTCTAATAACAATGTATTATACCAGTCTAATAACCTTGCATTATGCCAGTCTAATAACCATGCATTATGGCAGTCTAATAACCATGCATTATACCAGTCTAATAACCATGCATTATACCAGTCTAATAACCATGCATTATGGCAGTCTAATAACCATGCATTATGGCAGTCTAATAACCATGCATTATGCCAGTCTAATAACCATGCATTATACCAGTCTAATAACCATGCATTATACCAGTCTAATAACCATGCATTATGGCAGTCTAATAACCATGCATTATGCCAGTCTAATAACCATGCATTATGGCAGTCTAATAACCATGCATTATGCCAGTCTAATAACCATGCATTATGGCAGTCTAATAACCATGCATTATGCCAGTCTAATAACCATGCATTATGGCAGTCTAATAACCATTCATTATGCCAGTCTAATAACCATGCATTATACCAGTCTAATAACCATGCATTATGCCAGTCTAATAACCATGCATTATACCAGTCTAATAACCATGCATTATGGCAGTCTAATAACCATGCCTTATGCCAGTCTAATAACCATGCATTATGGCAGTCTAATAACCATGCATTATGCCAGTCTAATAACCATGCATTATACCAGTCTAATAACCATGTATTATACCAGTCTAATAACCATGCATTATGCCAGTCTAATAACCATGCATTATGCCAGTCTAATAACCATGCATTATGCCAGTCTAATAACCATGCATTATGCCAGTCTAATAACCATGCATTATGCCAGTCTAATAACCATGTATTATACCAGTCTAATAACCATGTATTATACCAGTCTAATAACCATGCATTATGCCAGTCTATTAACCATGCATTATGGCAGTCTAATAACCATGCATTATGCCAGTCTAATAACCATGCATTATGCCAGTCTAATAACCATGTATTATACCAGTCTAATAACCATGCATTATGCCAGTCTAATAACCATGCATTATACCAGTCTAATAACCATGCATTATGCCAGTCTAATAACCATGCATTATGCCAGTCTAATAACCATGCATTATGGCAGTCTAATAACCATGTATTATACCAGTCTAATAACCATGCATTATGGCAGTCTAATAACCATGTATTATACCAGTCTAATAACCATGCATTATGGCAGTCTAATAACCATGCATTATGGCAGTCTAATAGCCATGCATTATGGCAGTCTAATAACCATGCATTATGCCAGTCTAATAACCATGCATTATGCCAGTCTAATAACCATGCATTATGGCAGTCTAATAACCATGCATTATGCCAGTCTAATAACCATGCATTATGGCAGTCTAATAACCATGCATTATGGCAGTCTAACAACCATGCATTATACCATTCTAATAACCATGCATTATGGCAGTCTAATAACCATGCATTATGCCAGTCTAATAACCATGCATTATGGCAGTCTAATAACCATGCATTATACCAGTCTAATAACCATGCATTATGGCAGTCTAATAACCATGCATTATGGCAGTCTAATAACCATGCATTATGGCAGTCTAATAACCATGCATTATGGCAGTCTAACAACCATGCATTATGACAGTCTAACAACCATGCATTATGGCAGTCTAATAACCATGCATTATGGTAGTCTAATAACCATGCATTATGGCAGTCTAATAACCATGCATTATGGCAGTCTAATAACCATGAATTATGGCAGTCTAATAACCATGCATTATGCCAGTCTAATAACCATGCATTATGGCAGTCTAATAACCATGTATTATACCAGTCTAATAACCATGCATTATGGCAGTCTAATAACCATGCATTATGCCAGTCTAATAACCATGCATTATGGCAGTCTAATAACCATGTATTATACCAGTCTAATAACCATGCATTATACCAGTCTAATAACCATGCATTATGGCAGTCTAACAACCATGCATTATGCCAGTCTAATAACCATGCATTATGGCAGTCTAATAACCATGCATTATGGCAGTCTAATAACCATGCATTATGCCAGTCTAATAACCATGCATTATGCCAGTCTAATAACCATGCATTATACCAGTCTAATAACCATGCATTATGGCAGTCTAATAACCATGCATTATGCCAGTCTAATAACCATGCATTATGGCAGTCTAATAACCATGCATTATGGCAGTCTAATAACCATGCATTATGGCAGTCTAATAACCATGCATTATGCCAGTCTAATAACCATGCATTATGGCAGTCTAATAACCATGCATTATACCAGTCTAATAACCATGCATTATGGCAGTCTAATAACCATGTATTATACCAGTCTAATAACCATGCATTATACCAGTCTAATAACCATGTATTATACCAGTCTAATAACCATGCATTATGCCAGTCTAATAACCATGCATTATACCAGTCTAATAACCATGCATTATGGCAGTCTAATAACCATGCATTATGGCAGTCTAATAACCATGCATTATGGCAGTCTAATAACCATGTATTATACCAGTCTAATAACCATGCATTATACCAGTCTAATAACCATGCATTATGGCAGTCTAATAACCATGCATTATACCAGTCTAATAACCATGCATTATGGCAGTCTAATAACCATGCATTATGGCAGTCTAATAACCATGCATTATGGCAGTCTAATAACCATGCATTATGCCAGTCTAATAACCATGCATTATACCAGTCTAATAACCATGCATTATACCAGTCTAATAACCATGCATTATGCCAGTCTAATAACCATGCATTATGGCAGTCTAATAACCATGCATTATACCAGTCTAATAACCATGCATTATGGCAGTCTAATAACCATGCATTATGGCAGTCTAATAACCATGCATTATGGCAGTCTAATAACCATGCATTATGGCAGTCTAATAACCATGCATTATACCAGTCTAATAACCATGCATTATACCAGTCTAATAACCATGCATTATGGCAGTCTAATAACCATGCATTATGGCAGTCTAATAACCATGCATTATGGCAGTCTAATAACCATGCATTATACCAGTCTAATAACCATGCATTATGCCAGTCTAATAACCATGCATTATATCAGTCTAATATCCATGCATTATGGCAGTCTAATAACCATGCATTATGGCAGTCTAATAACCATGTATTATACCAGTCTAATAACCATGCATTATGGCAGTCTAATAACCATGCATTATGGCAGTCTAATAACCATGTATTATACCAGTCTAATAACCATGCATTATGGCAGTCTAATAACCATGTATTATGGCAGTCTAATAACCATGCATCATGGCAGTCTAATAACCATGCATTATGGCAGTCTAATAACCATGCATTATACCAGTCTAATAACCATGCATTATGCCAGTCTAATAACCATGCATTATATCAGTCTAATAACCATGCATTATGGCAGTCTAATAACCATGCATTATACCAGTCTAATAACCATGCATTATGGCAGTCTAATAACCATGCATTATACCAGTCTAATAACCATGCATTATACCAGTCTAATAACCATGCATTATGGCAGTCTAATAACCATGTATTATACCAGTCTAATAACCATGCATTATACCAGTCTAATAACCATGCATTATGGCAGTCTAATAACCATGTATTATACCAGTCTAATAACCATGCATTATGGCAGTCTAATAACCATGCATTATACCAGTCTAATAACCATGTATTATACCAGTCTAATAACCATGCATTATGCCAGTCTAATAACCATGCATTATGGCAGTCTAATAACCATGCATAATGGCAGTCTAATAACCATGCATTATGGCAGTCTAATAACCATGCATTATACCAGTCTAATAACCATGCATTATACCAGTCTAATAACCATGCATTATACCAGTCTAATAACCATGCATTATGCCAGTCTAATAACCATGCATTATGGCAGTCTAATAACCATGTATTATGGCAGTCTAATAACCATGCATTATGGCAGTCTAATAACCATGCATTATGGCAGTCTAATAACCATGCATTATACCAGTCTAATAACCATGCATTATACCAGTCTAATAACCATGCATTATGGCAGTCTAATAACCATGCATTATACCAGTCTAATAACCTTGCATTATGGCAGTCTAATAACCATGCATTATGCCAGTCTAATAACCATGCATTATGGCAGTCTAATAACCATGTATTATACCAGTCTAATAACCATGCATTATGGCAGTCTAATAACCATGCATTATACCAGTCTAATAACCATGTATTATACCAGTCTAATAACCATGCATTATACCAGTTAAATAACAATGTATTATACCATTCTAATAACCATGCATTATGGCAGTCTAATAACCATGCATTATGGCAGTCTAATAACCATGCATTATACCAGTCTAATAACCATGCATTATACCAGTCTAATAACCATGCATTATGGCAGTCTAATAACCATGTATTATACCAGTCTAATAACCATGCATTATGGCAGTCTAATAACCATGCATTATACCAGTCTAATAACCATGTATTATACCAGTCTAATAACCATGCATTAGGCCAGTCTAATAACCATGCATTATGGCAGTCTAATAACCATGCATTATGGCAGTCTAATAACCATGCATTATGGCAGTCTAATAACAATGCATTATACCAGTCTAATAACCATGCATTATACCAGTCTAATAACCATGCATTATACCAGTCTAATAACCATGCATTATGCCAGTCTAATAACCATGCATTATGGCAGTCTAATAACCATGTATTATACCAGTCTAATAACCATGCATTATGGCAGTCTAATAACCATGCATTATGGCAGTCTAATAACCATGCATTATACCAGTCTAATAACCATGCATTATACCAGTCTAATAACCATGCATTATGGCAGTCTAATAACCATGTATTATACCAGTCTAATAACCAAGCATTATGGCAGTCTAATAACCATGCATTATACCAGTCTAATAACCATGCATTATGCCAGTCTAATAACCATGCATTATGGCAGTCTAATAACCATGCATTATGGCAGTCTAATAACCATGCATTATGGCAGTCTAATAACCATGCATTATACCAGTCTAATAACCATGCATTATGGCAGTCTAATAACCATGCATTATACCAGTCTAATAACCATGCATTATGGCAGTCTAATAACCATGTATTATACCAGTCTAATAACCATGCATTATGCCAGTCTAATAACCATGCATTATGGCAGTCTAATAACCATGCATTATGGCAGTCTAATAACCATGCATTATGCCAGTCTAATAACCATGCATTATGGCAGTCTAATAACCATGCATTATGGCAGTCTAATAACCATGTATTATACCAGTCTAATAACCATGCATTATGGCAGTCTAATAACCATGCATTATGCCAGTCTAATAACCATGCATTATGCCAGTCTAATAACCATGCATTATGGCAGTCTAATAACCATGCATTATGCCAGTCTAATAACCATGCATTATGCCAGTCTAATAACCATGCATTATGGCAGTCTAATAACCATGCATTATGCCAGTCTAATAACCATGTATTATACCAGTCTAATAACCATGCATTATACCAGTCTAATAACCATGCATTATGGCAGTCTAATAACCATGCATTATGCCAGTCTAATAACCATGCATTATACCAGTCTAATAACCATGCATTATGGCAGTCTAATAACCATGCATTATACCAGTCTAATAACCTTGCATTATGGCAGTCTTAACCATGCATTATGCCAGTCTAATAACCATGCATTATGGCAGTCTAATAACCATGTATTATACCAGTCTAATAACCATGCATTATGGCAGTCTAATAACCATGCATTATACCAGTCTAATAACCATGTATTATACCAGTCTAATAACCATGCATTATACCAGTCTAATAACAATGTATTATACCAGTCTAATAACCATGCATTATGGCAGTCTAATAACCATGCATTATGGCAGTCTAATAACCATGCATTATACCAGTCTAATAACCATGCATTATACCAGTCTAATAACCATGCATTATGGCAGTCTAATAACCATGCATTATGGCAGTCTAATAACCATGCATTATGCCAGTCTAATAACCATGCATTATACCAGTCTAATAACCATGCATTGTACCAGTCTAATAACCATGCATTATGGCAGTCTAATAACCATGCATTATGGCAGTCTAATAACCATGCATTATGCCAGTCTAATAACCATGCATTATGCCAGTCTAATAACCATGCATTATGGCAGTCTAATAACCATGCATTATGCCAGTCTAATAACCATGCATTATGGCAGTCTAATAACCATTCATTATGCCAGTCTAATAACCATGCATTATACCAGTCTAATAACCATGCATTATGCCAGTCTAATAACCATGCATTATACCAGTCTAATAACCATGCATTATGGCAGTCTAATAACCATGCCTTATGCCAGTCTAATAACCATGCATTATGGCAGTCTAATAACCATGCATTATGCCAGTCTAATAACCATGCATTATACCAGTCTAATAACCATGTATTATACCAGTCTAATAACCATGCATTATGCCAGTCTAATAACCATGCATTATGCCAGTCTAATAACCATGCATTATGCCAGTCTAATAACCATGCATTATGCCAGTCTAATAACCATGCATTATGCCAGTCTAATAACCATGTATTATACCAGTCTAATAACCATGCATTATACCAGTCTAATAACCATGCATTATGCCAGTCTATTAACCATGCATTATGGCAGTCTAATAACCATGCATTATGCCAGTCTAATAACCATGCATTATGCCAGTCTAATAACCATGTATTATACCAGTCTAATAACCATGCATTATGCCAGTCTAATAACCATGCATTATGCCAGTCTAATAACCATGCATTATGCCAGTCTAATAACCATGCATTATGCCAGTCTAATAACCATGCATTATGCCAGTCTAATAACCATGTATTATACCAGTCTAATAACCATGCATTATGGCAGTCTAATAACCATGTATTATACCAGTCTAATAACCATGCATTATGGCAGTCTAATAACCATGCATTATGGCAGTCTAATAACCATGCATTATGGCAGTCTAATAACCATGCATTATGCCAGTCTAATAACCATGCATTATGCCAGTCTAATAACCATGCATTATGGCAGTCTAATAACCATGCATTATGCCAGTCTAATAACCATGCATTATGGCAGTCTAATAACCATGCATTATGGCAGTCTAACAACCATGCATTATACCATTCTAATAACCATGCATTATGGCAGTCTAATAACCATGCATTATGCCAGTCTAATAACCATGCATTATGGCAGTCTAATAACCATGCATTATACCAGTCTAATAACCATGCATTATGGCAGTCTAATAACCATGCATTATGGCAGTCTAATAACCATGCATTATGGCAGTCTAATAACCATGCATTATGGCAGTCTAACAACCATGCATTATGACAGTCTAACAACCATGCATTATGGCAGTCTAATAACCATGCATTATGGTAGTCTAATAACCATGCATTATGGCAGTCTAATAACCATGCATTATGGCAGTCTAATAACCATGAATTATGGCAGTCTAATAACCATGCATTATGCCAGTCTAATAACCATGCATTATGGCAGTCTAATAACCATGCATTATGGCAGTCTAATAACCATGCATTATGGCAGTCTAATAACCATGCATTATGCCAGTCTAATAACCATGCATTATGGCAGTCTAATAACCATGTATTATACCAGTCTAATAACCATGCATTATACCAGTCTAATAACCATGCATTATGGCAGTCTAACAACCATGCATTATGGCAGTCTAATAACCATGCATTATGGCAGTCTAATAACCATGCATTATGGCAGTCTAATAACCATGCATTATGCCAGTCTAATAACCATGCATTATGCCAGTCTAATAACCATGCATTATACCAGTCTAATAACCATGCATTATGGCAGTCTAATAACCATGCATTATGCCAGTCTAATAACCATGCATTATGGCAGTCTAATAACCATGCATTATGGCAGTCTAATAACCATGCATTATGGCAGTCTAATAACCATGCATTATGCCAGTCTAATAACCATGCATTATGGCAGTCTAATAACCATGCATTATACCAGTCTAATAACCATGCATTATGGCAGTCTAATAACCATGTATTATACCAGTCTAATAACCATGCATTATACCAGTCTAATAACCATGTATTATACCAGTCTAATAACCATGCATTATGCCAGTCTAATAACCATGCATTATACCAGTCTAATAACCATGCATTATGGCAGTCTAATAACCATGCATTATGGCAGTCTAATAACCATGCATTATGGCAGTCTAATAACCATGTATTATACCAGTCTAATAACCATGCATTATACCAGTCTAATAACCATGCATTATGCCAGTCTAATAACCATGCATTATACCAGTCTAATAACCATGCATTATGGCAGTCTAATAACCATGCATTATGGCAGTCTAATAACCATGCATTATGGCAGTCTAATAACCATGCATTATGGCAGTCTAATAACCATGCATTATACCAGTCTAATAACCATGTATTATACCAGTCTAATAACCATGCATTATGGCAGTCTAATAACCATGCATTATGGCAGTCTAATAACCATGCATTATGGCAGTCTAATAACCATGCATTATGCCAGTCTAATAACCATGTATTATACCAGTCTAATAACCATGCATTATACCAGTCTAATAACCATGCATTATGGCAGTCTAATAACCATGCATTATGGCAGTCTAATAACCATGTATTATACCAGTCTAATAACCATGCATTATGGCAGTCTAATAACCATGTATTATGGCAGTCTAATAACCATGCATTATGGCAGTCTAATAACCATGCATTATGGCAGTCTAATAACCATGCATTATACCAGTCTAATAACCATGCATTATGGCAGTCTAATAACCATGCATTATACCAGTCTAATAACCATGCATTATGCCAGTCTAATAACCATGCATTATGCCAGTCTAATAACCATGCATTATGGCAGTCTAATAACCATGCATTATGGCAGTCTAATAACCATGCATTATGCCAGTCTAATAACCATGCATTATACCAGTCTAATAACCATGCATTATACCAGTCTAATAACCATGCATTACAGTCTAATAACCATGCATTATGCCAGTCTAATAACCATGCATTATGGCAGTCTAATAACCATGCATTATGGCCAGTCTAATAACCATGCATTATGGCAGTCTAATAACCATGCATTATGCCAGTCTAATAACCATGCATTATACCAGTCTAATAACCATGCATTATACCAGTCTAATAACCATGCATTATGGCAGTCTAATAACCATGCATTATACCAGTCTAATAACCATGTATTATACCAGTCTAATAACCATGCATTATACCAGTCTACATGCATTATGGCAGTCTAATAACCATGCATTATGGCAGTCTAATAACCATGCATTATACCAGTCTAATAACCATGCATTATACCAGTCTAATAACCATGCATTATGGCAGTCTAATAACCATGTATTATACCAGTCTAATAACCATGCATTATGGCAGTCTAATAACCATGCATTATACCAGTCTAATAACCATGCATTATACCAGTCTAATAACCATGCATTATGCCAGTCTAATAACCATGCATTATGGCAGTCTAATAACCATGCATTATGGCAGTCTAATAACCATGCATTATGGCAGTCTAATAACCATGCATTATACCAGTCTAATAACCATGCATTATACCAGTCTAATAACCATGCATTATACCAGTCTAATAACCATGCATTATGCCAGTCTAATAACCATGCATTATGGCAGTCTAATAACCATGTATTATGGCAGTCTAATAACCATGCATTATGGCAGTCTAATAACCATGCATTATGGCAGTCTAATAACCATGCATTATACCAGTCTAATAACCATGCATTATACCAGTCTAATAACCATGCATTATGGCAGTCTAATAACCATGTATTATACCAGTCTAATAACCATGCATTATGGCAGTCTAATAACCATGCATTATACCAGTCTAATAACCATGCATTATGCCAGTCTAATAACCATGCATTATGGCAGTCTAATAACCATGCATTATGGCAGTCTAATAACCATGCATTATGGCAGTCTAATAACCATGCATTATACCAGTCTAATAACCATGCATTATGGCAGTCTAATAACCATGTATTATACCAGTCTAATAACCATGCATTATGGCAGTCTAATAACCATGTATTATACCAGTCTAATAACCATGCATTATGCCAGTCTAATAACCATGCATTATGCCAGTCTAATAACCATGCATTATGCCAGTCTAATAACCATGCATTATGCCAGTCTAATAACCATGCATTATGCCAGTCTAATAACCATGCATTATGGCAGTCTAATAACCATGCATTATGCCAGTCTAATAACCATGCATTATGGCAGTCTAATAACCATGCATTATGCCAGTCTAATAACCATGCATTATGCCAGTCTAATAACCATGCATTATGGCAGTCTAATAACCATGCATTATGCCAGTCTAATAACCATGCATTATGCCAGTCTAATAACCATGCATTATGCCAGTCTAATAACCATGCATTATACCAGTCTAATAACCATGTATTATACCAGTCTAATAACCATGCATTATGCCAGTCTAATAACCATGCATTATGGCAGTCTAATAACCATGCATTATGCCAGTCTAATAACCATGCATTATACCAGTCTAATAACCATGCATTATGCCAGTCTAATAACCATGCATTATACCAGTCTAATAACCATGCATTATGGCAGTCTAATAACCATGCATTATGCCAGTCTAATAACCATGCATTATGGCAGTCTAATAACCATGTATTATACCAGTCTAATAACCATGCATTATGGCAGTCTAATAACCATGCATTATACCAGTCTAATAACCATGTATTATGCCAGTCTAATAACCATGCATTATACCAGTCTAATAACCATGTATTATGCCAGTCTAATAACCATGCATTATGGCAGTCTAATAACCATGCATTATGGCAGTCTAATAACCATGCATTATACCAGTCTAATAACCATGCATTATACCAGTCTAATAACCATGCATTATGGCAGTCTAATAACCATGCATTATGCCAGTCTAATAACCATGCATTATGCCAGTCTAATAACCATGCATTATACCAGTCTAATAACCATGCATTATGCCAGTCTAATAACCATGCATTATGGCAGTCTAATAACCATGCATTATGCCAGTCTAACAACCATGCATTATGCCAGTCTAATAACCATGCATTATGCCAGTCTAATAACCATGCATTATGGCAGTCTAATAACCATGCATTATGCCAGTCTAATAACCATGCATTATGGCAGTCTAATAACCATTCATTATGCCAGTCTAATAACCATGCATTATGCCAGTCTAATAACCATGCATTATGCCAGTCTAATAACCATGCATTATACCAGTCTAATAACCATGCATTATGGCAGTCTAATAACCATGCATTATGCCAGTCTAATAACCATGCATTATGGCAGTCTAATAACCATGCATTATGCCAGTCTAATAACCATGCATTATACCAGTCTAATAACCATGCATTATACCAGTCTAATAACCATGCATTATGGCAGTCTAATAACCATGCATTATGCCAGTCTAATAACCATGCATTATGCCAGTCTAATAACCATGCATTATGCCAGTCTAATAACCATGCATTATGCCAGTCTAATAACCATGTATTATACCAGTCTAATAACCATGCATTATACCAGTCTAATAACCATGCATTATGCCAGTCTAATAACCATGCATTATGGCAGTCTAATAACCATGCATTATGCCAGTCTAATAACCATGCATTATGCCAGTCTAATAACCATGCATTATACCAGTCTAATAACCATGCATTATGCCAGTCTAATAACCATGCATTATACCAGTCTAATAACCATGCATTATGCCAGTCTAATAACCATGCATTATGCCAGTCTAATAACCATGCATTATGGCAGTCTAATAACCATGCATTATACCAGTCTAATAACCATGCATTATGGCAGTCTAATAACCATGTATTATACCAGTCTAATAACCATGCATTATGGCAGTCTAATAACCATGCATTATGGCAGTCTAATAACCATGCATTATGGCAGTCTAATAACCATGCATTATGCCAGTCTAATAACCATGCATTATGCCAGTCTAATAACCATGCATTATGGCAGTCTAATAACCATGCATTATGCCAGTCTAATAACCATGCATTATGGCAGTCTAATAACCATGCATTATGGCAGTCTAACAACCATGCATTATACCATTCTAATAACCATGCATTATGGCAGTCTAATAACCATGCATTATGCCAGTCTAATAACCATGCATTATGGCAGTCTAATAACCATGCATTATACCAGTCTAATAACCATGCATTATGGCAGTCTAATAACCATGCATTATGGCAGTCTAATAACCATGCATTATGGCAGTCTAATAACCATGCATTATGGCAGTCTAACAACCATGCATTATGACAGTCTAACAACCATGCATTATGGCAGTCTAATAACCATGCATTATGGCAGTCTAATAACCATGCATTATGGCAGTCTAATAACCATGCATTATGGCAGTCTAATAACCATGCATTATGGCAGTCTAATAACCATGCATTATGCCAGTCTAATAACCATGCATTATGGCAGTCTAATAACCATGCATTATGGCAGTCTAATAACCATGCATTATGGCAGTCTAATAACCATGCATTATGCCAGTCTAATAACCATGCATTATGGCAGTCTAATAACCATGTATTATACCAGTCTAATAACCATGCATTATACCAGTCTAATAACCATGCATTATGGCAGTCTAACAACCATGCATTATGGCAGTCTAATAACCATGCATTATGGCAGTCTAATAACCATGCATTATGGCAGTCTAATAACCATGCATTATGCCAGTCTAATAACCATGCATTATGCCAGTCTAATAACCATGCATTATACCAGTCTAATAACCATGCATTATGGCAGTCTAATAACCATGCATTATGCCAGTCTAATAACCATGCATTATGCCAGTCTAATAACCATGCATTATGGCAGTCTAATAACCATGCATTATGGCAGTCTAATAACCATGCATTATGCCAGTCTAATAACCATGCATTATGGCAGTCTAATAACCATGCATTATACCAGTCTAATAACCATGCATTATGGCAGTCTAATAACCATGTATTATACCAGTCTAATAACCATGCATTATACCAGTCTAATAACCATGTATTATACCAGTCTAATAACCATGCATTATGCCAGTCTAATAACCATGCATTATACCAGTCTACTAACCATGCATTATGGCAGTCTAATAACCATGCATTATGGCAGTCTAATAACCATGCATTATGGCAGTCTAATAACCATGTATTATACCAGTCTAATAACCATGCATTATACCAGTCTAATAACCATGCATTATGGCAGTCTAATAACCATGCATTATACCAGTCTAATAACCATGCATTATGGCAGTCTAATAACCATGCATTATGGCAGTCTAATAACCATGCATTATGGCAGTCTAATAACCATGCATTATGGCAGTCTAATAACCATGCATTATACCAGTCTAATAACCATGTATTATACCAGTCTAATAACCATGCATTATGGCAGTCTAATAACCATGCATTATGGCAGTCTAATAACCATGCATTATGGCAGTCTAATAACCATGCATTATGCCAGTCTAATAACCATGTATTATACCAGTCTAATAACCATGCATTATACCAGTCTAATAACCATGCATTATGGCAGTCTAATAACCATGCATTATGGCAGTCTAATAACCATGTATTATACCAGTCTAATAACCATGCATTATGGCAGTCTAATAACCATGTATTATGGCAGTCTAATAACCATGCATTATGGCAGTCTAATAACCATGCATTATGGCAGTCTAATAACCATGCATTATACCAGTCTAATAACCATGCATTATACCAGTCTAATAACCATGTATTATGGCAGTCTAATAACCATGCATTATGGCAGTCTAATAACCATGCATTATGGCAGTCTAATAACCATGCATTATACCAGTCTAATAACCATGCATTATGCCAGTCTAATAACCATGCATTATATCAGTCTAATATCCATGCATTATGGCAGTCTAATAACCATGCATTATGGCAGTCTAATAACCATGTATTATACCAGTCTAATAACCATGCATTATGGCAGTCTAATAACCATGCATTATGGCAGTCTAATAACCATGTATTATACCAGTCTAATAACCATGCATTATGGCAGTCTAATAACCATGCATTATGGCAGTCTAATAACCATGCATTATGGCAGTCTAATAACCATGCATTATGGCAGTCTAATAACCATGCATTATACCAGTCTAATAACCATGCATTATGCCAGTCTAATAACCATGCATTATATCAGTCTAATAACCATGCATTATGGCAGTCTAATAACCATGCATTATACCAGTCTAATAACCATGCATTATGGCAGTCTAATAACCATGCATTATACCAGTCTAATAACCATGCATTATACCAGTCTAATAACCATGCATTATGGCAGTCTAATAACCATGCATTATACCAGTCTAATAACCATGCATTATACCAGTCTAATAACCATGCATTATGGCAGTCTAATAACCATGCATTATACCAGTCTAATAACCATGCATTATGGCAGTCTAATAACCATGCATTATACCAGTCTAATAACCATGTATTATACCAGTCTAATAACCATGCATTATGGCAGTCTAATAACCATGCATTATGGCAGTCTAATAACCATGCATTATGCCAGTCTAATAACCATGCATTATGCCAGTCTAATAACCATGCATTATACCAGTCTAATAACCATGCATTATGCCAGTCTAATAACCATGCATTATGGCAGTCTAATAACCATGTATTATGGCAGTCTAATAACCATGCATTATGGCAGTCTAATAACCATGCATTATGGCAGTCTAATAACCATGCATTATACCAGTCTAATAACCATGCATTATACCAGTCTAATAACCATGCATTATGGCAGTCTAATAACCATGCATTATACCAGTCTAATAACCTTGCATTATGGCAGTCTAATAACCATGCATTATGCCAGTCTAATAACCATGCATTATGGCAGTCTAATAACCATGTATTATACCAGTCTAATAACCATGCATTATGGCAGTCTAATAACCATGCATTATACCAGTCTAATAACCATGTATTATACCAGTCTAATAACCATGCATTATACCAGTTTAATAACCATGTATTATACCAGTCTAATAACCATGCATTATGGCAGTCTAATAACCATGCATTATGCCAGTCTAATAACCATGCATTATACCAGTCTAATAACCATGCATTATGCCAGTCTAATAACCATGCATTATGGCAGTCTAATAACCATGCATTATGGCAGTCTAATAACCATGCATTATGCCAGTCTAATAACCATGCATTATACCAGTCTAATAACCATGCATTATACCAGTCTAATAACCATGCATTATGGCAGTCTAATAACCATGCATTATGCCAGTCTAATAACCATGCATTATGGCAGTCTAATAACCATGCATTATGCCAGTCTAATAACCATGCATTATGGCAGTCTAATAACCATGCATTATGCCAGTCTAATAACCATGCATTATGGCAGTCTAATAACCATGCATTATGCCAGTCTAATAACCATGCATTATACCAGTCTAATAACCATGCATTATGCCAGTCTAATAACCATGCATTATACCAGTCTAATAACCATGCATTATGGCAGTCTAATAACCATGCATTATGCCAGTCTAATAACCATGCATTATGGCAGTCTAATAACCATGCATTATGCCAGTCTAATAACCATGCATTATGCCAGTCTAATAACCATGTATTATACCAGTCTAATAACCATGCATTATGCCAGTCTAATAACCATGCATTATGCCAGTCTAATAACCATGCATTATGCCAGTCTAATAACCATGCATTATGCCAGTCTAATAACCATGCATTATGCCAGTCTAATAACCATGTATTATACCAGTCTAATAACCATGCATTATACCAGTCTAATAACCATGCATTATGCCAGTCTAATAACCATGCATTATGGCAGTCTAATAACCATGCATTATGCCAGTCTAATAACCATGCATTATGCCAGTCTAATAACCATGTATTATACCAGTCTAATAACCATGCATTATGCCAGTCTAATAACCATGCATTATACCAGTCTAATAACCATGCATTATGCCAGTCTAATAACCATGCATTATGCCAGTCTAATAACCATGCATTATGGCAGTCTAATAACCATGCATTATACCAGTCTAATAACCATGCATTATGGCAGTCTAATAACCATGCATTATACCAGTCTAATAACCATGCATTATGGCAGTCTAATAACCATGCATTATGCCAGTCTAATAACCATGCATTATGCCAGTCTAATAACCATGCATTATGGCAGTCTAATAACCATGCATTATGCCAGTCTAATAACCATGCATTATGGCAGTCTAATAACCATGCATTATGCCAGTCTAATAACCATGCATTATGGCAGTCTAATAACCATGCATTATGGCAGTCTAACAACCATGCATTATACCATTCTAATAACCATGCATTATGGCAGTCTAATAACCATGCATTATGCCAGTCTAATAACCATGCATTATGGCAGTCTAATAACCATGCATTATGGCAGTCTAATAACCATGCATTATGGCAGTCTAATAACCATGCATTATGGCAGTCTAATAACCATGCATTATGCCAGTCTAACAACCATGCATTATGCCAGTCTAACAACCATGCATTATGCCAGTCTAATAACCATGCATTATGGCAGTCTAATAACCATGCATTATGGCAGTCTAATAACCATGCATTATGGCAGTCTAATAACCATGCATTATGGCAGTCTAATAACCATGCATTATGCCAGTCTAATAACCATGCATTATGGCAGTCTAATAACCATGCATTATGGCAGTCTAATAACCATGCATTATGGCAGTCTAATAACCATGCATTATGCCAGTCTAATAACCATGCATTATGGCAGTCTAATAACCATGTATTATACCAGTCTAATAACCATGCATTATACCAGTCTAATAACCATGCATTATGGCAGTCTAACAACCATGCATTATGGCAGTCTAATAACCATGCATTATGGCAGTCTAATAACCATGCATTATGGCAGTCTAATAACCATGCATTATGCCAGTCTAATAACCATGCATTATGCCAGTCTAATAACCATGCATTATACCAGTCTAATAACCATGCATTATGGCAGTCTAATAACCATGCATTATGCCAGTCTAATAACCATGCATTATGGCAGTCTAATAACCATGCATTATGCCAGTCTAATAACCATGCATTATGCCAGTCTAATAACCATGCATTATGCCAGTCTAATAACCATGCATTATGGCAGTCTAATAACCATGCATTATACCAGTCTAATAACCATGCATTATGCCAGTCTAATAACCATGTATTATACCAGTCTAATAACCATGCATTATGCCAGTCTAATAACCATGCATTATACCAGTCTAATAACCATGCATTATGCCAGTCTAATAACCATGCATTATGGCAGTCTAATAACCATGCATTATGGCAGTCTAATAACCATGTATTATACCAGTCTAATAACCATGCATTATGGCAGTCTAATAACCATGCATTATACCAGTCTAATAACCATGCATTATGCCAGTCTAATAACCATGCATTATGGCAGTCTAATAACCATGCATTATGCCAGTCTAATAACCATGCATTATGGCAGTCTAATAGCCATGCATTATACCAGTCTAATAACCATGCATTATACCAGTCTAATAACCATGCATTATGGCAGTCTAATAACCATGCATTATGGCAGTCTAATAACCATGCATTATGGCAGTCTAATAACCATGCATTATGCCAGTCTAATAACCATGTATTATACCAGTCTAATAACCATGCATTATACCAGTCTAATAACCATGCATTATGGCAGTCTAATAACCATGCATTATGGCAGTCTAATAACCATGTATTATACCAGTCTAATAACCATGCATTATGGCAGTCTAATAACCATGTATTATGGCAGTCTAATAACCATGCATTATGGCAGTCTAATAACCATGCATTATGGCAGTCTAATAACCATGCATTATACCAGTCTAATAACCATGCATTATACCAGTCTAATAACCATGCATTATGGCAGTCTAATAACCATGCATTATACCAGTCTAATAACCATGCATTATGGCAGTCTAATAACCATGCATTATGGCAGTCTAATAACCATGCATTATGGCAGTCTAACAACCATGCATTATGGCAGTCTAACAACCATGCATTATGGCAGTCTAATAACCATGCATTATGGCAGTCTAATAACCATGCATTATGGCAGTCTAATAACCATGCATTATGCCAGTCTAATAACCATGCATTATGGCAGTCTAATAACCATGCATTATGGCAGTCTAATAACCATGCATTATGGCAGTCTAATAACCATGCATTATGCCAGTCTAATAACCATGCATTATGCCAGTCTAATAACCATGTATTATACCAGTCTAATAACCATGCATTATGCCAGTCTAATAACCATGCATTATGCCAGTCTAACAACCATGCATTATGGCAGTCTAATAACCATGCATTATGGCAGTCTAATAACCATGCATTATGGCAGTCTAATAACCATGCATTATGCCAGTCTAATAACCATGCATTATGCCAGTCTAATAACCATGCATTATACCAGTCTAATAACCATGCATTATGGCAGTCTAATAACCATGCATTATGTCAGTCTAATAACCATGCATTATGCCAGTCTAATAACCATGCATTATGCCAGTCTAATAACCATGCATTATGGCAGTCTAATAACCATGCATTATGCCAGTCTAATAACCATGCATTATGCCAGTCTAATAACCATGCATTATACCAGTCTAATAACCATGCATTATGGCAGTCTAATAACCATGTATTATACCAGTCTAATAACCATGCATTATGCCAGTCTAATAACCATGCATTATACCAGTCTAATAACCATGCATTATGGCAGTCTAACAACCATGCATTATGGCAGTCTAATAACCATGCATTATGGCAGTCTAATAACCATGCATTATGGCAGTCTAATAATACCATGCATTATGCCAGTCTAATAACCATGCATTATGCCAGTCTAATAACCATGCATTATGCCAGTATAATAACCATGCATTATGGCAGTCTAATAACCATGCATTATGCCAGTCTAATAACCATGCATTATGGCAGTCTAATAACCATGCATTATGGCAGTCTAATAACCATGCATTATGCCAGTCTAATAACCATGCATTATGGCAGTCTAATAACCATGCATTATACCAGTCTAATAACCATGCATTATGGCAGTCTAATAACCATGTATTATACCAGTCTAATAACCATGCATTATACCAGTCTAATAACCATGTATTATACCAGTCTAATAACCATGCATTATGCCAGTCTAATAACCATGCATTATACCAGTCTAATAACCATGCATTATGGCAGTCTAATAACCATGCATTATGGCAGTCAAATAACCATGCATTATGGCAGTCTAATAACCATGTATTATACCAGTCTAATAACCATGCATTATGGCAGTCTAATAACCATGCATTATACCAGTCTAATAACCATGCATTATGGCAGTCTAATAACCATGCATTATGGCAGTCTAATAACCATGCATTATGGCAGTCCAATAACCATGCATTATGGCAGTCTAATAACCATGCATTATACCAGTCTAATAACCATGTATTATACCAGTCTAATAACCATGCATTATGCCAGTCTAATAACCATGCATTATACCAGTCTAATAACCATGCATTATGGCAGTCTAATAACCATGCATTATGGCAGTCTAACAACCATGCATTATGGCAGTCTAATAACCATGCATTATGCCAGTCTAATAACCATGCATTATGGCAGTCTAATAACCATGCATTATGCCAGTCTAATAACCATGCATTATGGCAGTCTAATAACCATGCATTATGGCAGTCTAATAACCATGCATTATGGCAGTCTAATAACCATGCATTATGCCAGTCTAATAACCATGCATTATGGCAGTCTAATAACCATGAATTATGGCAGTCTAATAACCATGCATTATGGCAGTCTAACAACCATGCATTATGCCAGTCTAATAACCATGCATTATGGCAGTCTAATAACCATGTATTATACCAGTCTAATAACCATGCATTATACCAGTCTAATAACCATGCATTATGGCAGTCTAACAACCATGCATTATGGCAGTCTAATAACCATGCATTATGGCAGTCTAATAACCATGCATTATGGCAGTCTAATAACCATGCATTATGCCAGTCTAATAACCATGCATTATGCCAGTCTAATAACCATGCATTATACCAGTCTAATAACCATGCATTATGCCAGTCTAATAACCATGCATTATGCCAGTCTAATAACCATGCATTATGGCAGTCTAATAACCATGCATTATGGCAGTCTAATAACCATGCATTATGGCAGTCTAATAACCATGCATTATGCCAGTCTAATAACCATGCATTATGGCAGTCTAATAACCATGCATTATACCAGTCTAATAACCATGCATTATGGCAGTCTAATAACCATGCATTATACCAGTCTAATAACCATGCATTATACCAGTCTAATAACCATGTATTATACCAGTCTAATAACCATGCATTATGCCAGTCTAATAACCATGCATTATACCAGTCTAATAACCATGCATTATGGCAGTCTAATAACCATGCATTATGGCAGTCTAATAACCATGCATTATGGCAGTCTAATAACCATGTATTATACCAGTCTAATAACCATGCATTATGGCAGTCTAATAACCATGCATTATACCAGTCTAATAACCATGCATTATGGCAGTCTAATAACCATGCATTATGGCAGTCTAATAACCATGCATTATGGCAGTCTAATAACCATGCATTATGCCAGTCTAATAACCATGCATTATGCCAGTCTAATAACCATGCATTATGCCAGTCTAATAACCATGCATTATGCCAGTCTAATAACCATGCATTATACCAGTCTAATAACCATGCATTATGCCAGTCTAATAACCATGCATTATGCCAGTCTAATAACCATGCATTATGCCAGTCTAATAACCATGCATTATGGCAGTCTAATAACCATGCATTATGGCAGTCTAATAACCATGCATTATGGCAGTCTAATAACCATGCATTATGGCAGTCTAATAACCATGCATTATACCAGTCTAATAACCATGCATTATGCCAGTCTAATAACCATGCATTATACCAGTCTAATAACCATGCATTATGGCAGTCTAATAACCATGCATTATGG
Source organism: Coregonus clupeaformis (assembly GCF_020615455.1). Lineage (NCBI taxonomy): Eukaryota > Metazoa > Chordata > Actinopteri > Salmoniformes > Salmonidae > Coregonus > Coregonus clupeaformis. The sequence goes on along the minus strand of NC_059199.1, from coordinate 63,556,772 downwards.
CAGTCTAATAACCATGTATTATGCCAGTCTAATAACCATGCATTATGCCAGTCTAATAACCATGCATTATGGCAGTCTAATAACCATGCATTATGGCAGTCTAATAACCATGCATTATGGCAGTCTAATAACCATGCATTATACCAGTCTAATAACCATGCATTATACCAGTCTAATAACCATGCATTATGGCAGTCTAATAACCATGCATTATACCAGTCTAATAACCATGCATTATGGCAGTCTAATAGCCATGCATTATGGCAGTCTAATAACCATGTATTATACCAGTCTAATAACCATGCATTATGGCAGTCTAATAACCATGTATTATGGCAGTCTAATAACCATGCATTATGCCAGTCTAATAACCATGCATTATGCCAGTCTAATAACCATGCATTATGCCAGTCTAATAACCATGCATTATGCCAGTCTAATAACCATGCATTATGCCAGTCTAATATCCATGCATTATGCCAGTCTAATAACCATGCATTATGCCAGTCTAATAACCATGCATTATACCAGTCTAATAACCATGCATTATGGCAGTCTAATAACCATGCATTATATACCAGTCTAATAACCATGCATTATGCCAGTCTAATAACCATGTATTATGCCAGTCTAATAACCATGCATTATGCCAGTCTAATAACCATGCATTATACCAGTCTAATAACCATGCATTATGCCAGTCTAATAACCATGCATTATGGCAGTCTAATAACCATGCATTATACCAGTCTAATAACCATGCATTATACCAGTCTAATAACCATGCATTATGGCAGTCTAATAACCATGTATTATGCCAGTCTAATAACCATGCATTATACCAGTCTAATAACCATGCATTATGGCAGTCTAATAAACATGTATTATACCAGTCTAATAACCATGCATTATGGCAGTCTAATAACCATGCATTATACCAGTCTAATAACCATGTATTATACCAGTCTAATAACCATGCATTATGCCAGTCTAATAACCATGCATTATGGCAGTCTAATAACCATGCATTATGGCAGTCTAATAACCACGCATTATGGCAGTCTAATAACCATGCATTATACCAGTCTAATAACCATGCATTATACCAGTCTAATAACCATGCATTATACCAGTCTAATAACCATGCATTATGCCAGTCTAATAACCATGCATTATGGCAGTCTAATAACCATGTATTATGGCAGTCTAATAACCATGCATTATGGCAGTCTAATAACCATGCATTATGGCAGTCTAATAACCATGCATTATACCAGTCTAATAACCATGTATTATACCAGTCTAATAACCATGCATTATGGCAGTCTAATAACCATGTATTATACCAGTCTAATAACCATGCATTATGGCAGTCTAATAACCATGCATTATGGCAGTCTAATAACCATGTATTATACCAGTCTAATAACCATGCATTATGGCAGTCTAATAACCATGCATTATGCCAGTCTAATAACCATGCATTATGCCAGTCTAATAACCATGCATTATGGCAGTCTAATAACCATGCATTATGCCAGTCTAATAACCATGCATTATGGCAGTCTAATAACCATGCATTATGGCAGTCTAATAACCATGCATTATACCAGTCTAATAACCATGTATTATACCAGTCTAATAACCATGCATTATACCAGTCTAATAACCATGCATTATGGCAGTCTAATAACCATGCATTATGCCAGTCTAATAACCATGCATTATACCAGTCTAATAACCATGCATTATGGCAGTCTAATAACCATGCATTATACCAGTCTAATAACCATGCATTATGGCAGTCTAATAACCATGCATTATGGCAGTCTAATAACCATGCATTATGGCAGTCTAATAACCATGCATTATGGCAGTCTAATAACCATGCATTATGCCAGTCTAATAACCATGCATTATGGCAGTCTAATAACCATGCATTATGGCAGTCTAATAACCATGCATTATGCCAGTCTAATAACCATGTATTATACCAGTCTAATAACCATGCATTATACCAGTCTAATAACCATGTATTATGGCAGTCTAATAACCATGCATTATACCAGTCTAATAACCATGCATTATGCCAGTCTAATAACCATGCATTATGGCAGTCTAATAACCGTGCATTATGGCAGTCTAATAACCATGCATTATACCAGTCTAATAACCATCTATTATACCAGTCTAATAACCATGCATTATACCAGTCTAATAACCATGCATTATGGCAGTCTAATAACCATGCATTATGCCAGTCTAATAACCATGCATTATGGCAGTCTAATAACCATGCATTATGCCAGTCTAATAACCATGCATTATGGCAGTCTAATAACCATGCATTATGCCAGTCTAATAACCATGCATTATGGCAGTCTAATAACCATGCATTATGCCAGTCTAATAACCATGCATTATACCAGTCTAATAACCATGCATTATGCCAGTCTAATAACCATGCATTATACCAGTCTAATAACCATGCATTATGGCAGTCTAATAACCATGCATTATGCCAGTCTAATAACCATGCATTATGGCAGTCTAATAACCATGCATTATGCCAGTCTAATAACCATGCATTATACCAGTCTAATAACCATGTATTATACCAGTCTAATAACCATGCATTATGCCAGTCTAATAACCATGCATTATGCCAGTCTAATAACCATGCATTATGCCAGTCTAATAACCATGCATTATGCCAGTCTAATAACCATGCATTATGCCAGTCTAATAACCATGTATTATACCAGTCTAATAACCATGTATTATACCAGTCTAATAACCATGCATTATGCCAGTCTAATAACCATGCATTATGGCAGTCTAATAACCATGCATTATGCCAGTCTAATAACCATGCAATTATGCCAGTCTAATAACCATGTATTATACCAGTCTAATAACCATACATTATGCCAGTCTAATAACCATGCATTATACCAGTCTAATAACCATGCATTATGCCAGTCTAATAACCATGCATTATGCCAGTCTAATAACCATGCATTATGCCAGTCTAATAACCATGCATTATACCAGTCTAATAACCATGCATTATGGCAGTCTAATAACCATGTATTATACCAGTCTAATAACCATGCATTATGGCAGTCTAATAACCATGCATTATGGCAGTCTAATAACCATGCATTATGGCAGTCTAATAACCATGCATTATGGCAGTCTAATAACCATGCATTATGCCAGTCTAATAACCATGCATTATGGCAGTCTAATAACCATGCATTATGCCAGTCTAATAACCATGCATTATGGCAGTCTAATAACCATGCATTATACCAGTCTAATAACCATGCATTATGCCAGTCTAATAACCATGTATTATACCAGTCTAATAACCATGCATTATACCAGTCTAATAACCATGCATTATGCCAGTCTAATAACCATGTATTATACCAGTCTAATAACCATGCATTATACCAGTCTAATAACCATGTATTATACCAGTCTAATAACCATGCATTATACCAGTCTAATAACCATGCATTATGCCAGTCTAATAACCATGCATTATGGCAGTCTAATAACCATGCATTATGGCAGTCTAATAACCATGCATTATGGCAGTCTAATAACCATGCATTATGGCAGTCTAATAACCATGCATTATGGCAGTCTAACAACCATGCATTATACCAGTCTAATAACCATGCATTATGGCAGTCTAATAACCATGCATTATGCCAGTCTAATAACCATGCATTATGGCAGTCTAATAACCATGCATTATACCAGTCTAATAACCATGCATTATGCCAGTCTAACAACCATGCATTATGGCAGTCTAATAACCATGCATTATGGCAGTCTAATAACCATGCATTATGGCAGTCTAATAACCATGTATTATACCAGTCTAATAACCATGCATTATGCCAGTCTAATAACCATGCATTATGGCAGTCTAATAACCATGCATTATGGCAGTCTAATAACCATGCATTATGCCAGTCTAATAACCATGCATTATACCAGTCTAATAACCATGCATTATGCCAGTCTAATAACCATGCATTATACCAGTCTAATAACCATGCATTATGGCAGTCTAATAACCATGCATCATGGCAGTCCAACAGCCATGCATTATGCCAGTCTAATAACCATGCATTATGCCAGTCTAATAACCATGTATTATACCAGTCTAATAACCATGTATTATACCAGTCTAATAACCATGCATTATGGCAGTCTAATAACCATGCATTATGGCAGTCTAATAACCATGCATTATGGCAGTCTAATAACCATGCATTATGGCAGTCTAATAACCATGCATTATGCCAGTCTAATAACCATGCATTATGCCAGTCTAATAACCATGCATTATGCCAGTCTAATAACCATGCATTATGGCAGTCTAATAACCATGCATTATGCCAGTCTAATAACCATGCATTATGGCAGTCTAATAACCATGCATTATACCAGTCTAATAACCATGCATTATGGCAGTCTAATAACCATGCATTATACCAGTCTAATAACCATGCATTATGCCAGTCTAATAACCATGTATTATACCAGTCTAATAACCATGCATTATACCAGTCTAATAACCATGCATTATGCCAGTCTAATAACCATGTATTATACCAGTCTAATAACCATGCATTATACCAGTCTAATAACCATGTATTATACCAGTCTAATAACCATGCATTATACCAGTCTAATAACCATGCATTATGCCAGTCTAATAACCATGCATTATGGCAGTCTAATAACCATGCATTATGGCAGTCTAATAACCATGCATTATGGCAGTCTAATAACCATGCATTATGGCAGTCTAATAACCATGCATTATGGCAGTCTAACAACCATGCATTATACCAGTCTAATAACCATGCATTATGGCAGTCTAATAACCATGCATTATGCCAGTCTAATAACCATGCATTATACCAGTCTAATAACCATGCATTATGCCAGTCTAACAACCATGCATTATGGCAGTCTAATAACCATGCATTATGGCAGTCTAATAACCATGCATTATGGCAGTCTAATAACCATGTATTATACCAGTCTAATAACCATGCATTATGGCAGTCTAATAACCATGCATTATGGCAGTCTAATAACCATGCATTATGGCAGTCTAATAACCATGCATTATGGCAGTCTAATAACCATGCATTATACCAGTCTAATAACCATGCATTATGCCAGTCTAATAACCATGCATTATACCAGTCTAATAACCATGCATTATGGCAGTCTAATAACCATGCATCATGGCAGTCCAACAGCCATGCATTATGGCAGTCTAATAACCATGCATTATGGCAGTCTAATAACCATGCATTATACCAGTCTAATAACCATGTATTATACCAGTCTAATAACCATGCATTATGGCAGTCTAATAACCATGCATTATGGCAGTCTAATAACCATGCATTATGGCAGTCTAATAACCATGCATTATGGCAGTCTAATAACCATGCATTATGCCAGTCTAATAACCATGCATTATACCAGTCTAATAACCATGCATTATGCCAGTCTAATAACTATGCATTATACCAGTCTAATAACCATGCATTATGGCAGTCTAATAACCATGTATTATACCAGTCTAATAACCATGCATTATACCAGTCTAATAACCATGCATTACGGCAGTCTAATAACCATGCATTATGGCAGTCTAATAACCATGCATTATGGCAGTCTAATAACCATGCATTATGGCAGTCTAATAACCATGCATTATGGCAGTCTAATAACCATGCATTATGGCAGTCTAATAACCATGCATTATGCCAGTCTAATAACCATGCATTATGGCAGTCTAATAACCATGCATTATGGCAGTCTAATAACCATGCATTATACCAGTCTAATAACCATGCATTATGGCAGTCTAATAACCATGCATTATGCCAGTCTAATAACCATGCATTATGGCAGTCTAATAACCATGCATTATGGCAGTCTAATAACCATGCATTATGGCAGTCTAATAACCATGCATTATGGCAGTCTAATAACCATGCATTATGGCAGTCTAATAACCATGCATTATGGCAGTCTAATAACCATGCATTATGGCAGTCTAATAACCATGCATTATGGCAGTCTAATAACCATGTATTGTACCAGTCTAATAACCATGCATTATGCCAGTCTAATAACCATGCATTATGCCAGTCTAATAACCATGCATTATGCCAGTCTAATAACCATGCATTATGCCAGTCTAATAACCATGCATTATGGCAGTCTAATAACCATGCATTATACCAGTCTAATAACCATGCATTATGGCTGTCTAATAACCATGCATTATGGCAGTCTAATAACCATGCATTATGCCAGTCTAATAACCATGCATTATGGCAGTCTAATAACCATGCATTATGCCAGTCTAATAACCATGCATTATGCCAGTCTAATAACCATGCTATGGCACTAATAACCATGCATTATGCCAGTCTAATAACCATGCATTATGGCAGTCTAATAACCATGCATTATGCCAGTCTAATAACCATGCATTATGGCAGTCTAATAACCATGTCACGCCCTGATCTGTTTCACCTGTCTTGTGCTTGTCTCCGCCCCCCTCCAGGTGTCTCCTATTTTCCCCCATTATCCCCTGTGTATTTATACCTGCCTTTTCTGTTTGTCTGTTGCCAGTTCGTCTTGTCTTGTCAGGTCATACCAGCGTGTTTCCCATTTTCCTGTTTCTCAAGTTTTGTTTCTAGTCTTCCCGGTTCTGACCTCTCTGCCTGTCCTGACCCTGAGCTTGCCGTCCTGTACCGGCCTGACTCTGATCTGGATTACGAACCTCTGCCTGCCCTCGACCTGCCGTTCGCCTGCCCCCTCCGTGTTCTAATAAATATCTGAGATTCAAACCGTGTCTGCGTCTGGGTGCTATCCTGAGCCGTGATAAACCATTTATCATGCAAGGTCAAAGCTAGTGCACTGTATGGAGAATAAGGTGTGATTTGGGACGCAGCCTTCGACTGAAGATGAATTAGCTTTAAAAGCGGGCCATTACATGACATGTCATGAACGCTGGTTGCGTTCCAAATGGCACCTTGTTCCCTCCATATTGCTCTGTGTAGGGCCCTGGTCAGACGTAGGGCGCTACAGGGACTAGGGTGCTATTTGGGACACGGCCGTATTCATCTCTGGCCTGTCTGTAGTGAACTGATGAGCTAATATACAGGGGGACAGCTCCTCGTGTCCCCAGGCCAACATCAGAGTGGATGAGTAAATGTGTGTGTGTGTGTGTGTGTGTGTGTGTGTGTGCATGTGTGTGTGTGTGTGTGTGTGTGTGTGAGAGTGTGCGTGTGAGTGAGTGTGTGTGTGTGTGAGAGTGTGCGTGTGAGTGAGTGTGTGAGTGTGTGTGTGTGAGTGAGTGAGTGAGTGTGCGTGTGAGTGAGTGAGTGAGTGAGTGAGCGAGTGAGTGAGTGTGTGTGTGTGTGTGTGTGTGTGTGTGTGTGTGTGTGCATGTGTGTGCTTGTGTGTGTGTGTGTGTGTGTGTGAGTGTGTGTGTGAGTGAGTGTATGTGTGTGTGTGTGAGTGTGAGTGTGTGACTTGAGGGTGAGGTTCAGACACAGAAAGGAATGTTGCTACTGGTGATGAGATTGGCTCCATCAATCAATCTCTCTGCACAAAACATTTGGGAGGAGGAAGGCGCAAGACCGTTGTGTGTGTGAGTGCATAAATTCGTGCCTGTCTGCATGTGTGCATGTTTATGAGTGTGTGTGTGTGTGTAAAATACACTACATGGCGGAAAGTATGTGGACACCTTCTCGTCGAACATCTCATTCCAAAATCATGGGCATTAATATGGAGTTGGTCCCCACTTTGCTGCTATAACAGCCTCCACTCTTCTGGGAAGGCTTTCCACTAGATGTTGGAACATTGCTGAGGGGACTTGCTTCCATTCAGCCACGAGAGCATTAGTGAGTTAACTCCATGTCCGTAGGGATATGTAATATACAACTTCCTAATTTTACTAAAACTCTGAGAAATGCCTTGAAGTCTGTGGGCAATATAAAGCTCTGCAAACCGTTTTCTTATAAACTCTGACCCAACTAACAAATCTCTGCAAAATGTTACACCAGCCCTGTGTTGTCACTAGTTCATTCTCTCTACAGTTCCGTTACACCAGCCCTGTGTTGTCACTAGTTCATTCTCTCTACAGTTCCGTTACACCAGCCCTGTGTTGTCACTAGTTCATTCTCTCTACAGTTCCGTTACACCAGCCCCGTGTTGTCACTAGTTGACTCTCTCTACAGTTCCGTTACACCAGCCCTGTGTTGTCACTAGTTCATTCTCTCTAGAGTTCCGTTACACCAGCCCCGTGTTGTCACAAGTTGACTCTCTCTACAGTTCCGTTACACCAGCCCCGTGTTGTCACAAGTTGACTCTCTCTACAGTTCCGTTACACTAGCCCTGTGTTGTCACTAGTTCATTCTCTCTACAGTTCCGTTACACCAGCCCTGTGTTGTCACTAGTTCATTCTCTCTACAGTTCCGTTACACCAGCCCTGTGTTGTCACTAGTTCATTCTCTCTACAGTTCCGTTACACCAGCCCCGTGTTGTCACTAGTTGACTCTCTCTACAGTTCCGTTACACCAGCCCTGTGTTGTCACTAGTTCATTCTCTCTAGAGTTCCGTTACACCAGCCCCGTGTTGTCACAAGTTGACTCTCTCTACAGTTCCGTTACACCAGCCCCGTGTTGTCACAAGTTGACTCTCTCTACAGTTCCGTTACACTAGCCCTGTGTTGTCACTAGTTCATTCTCTCTACAGTTCCGTTACACTAGCCCTGTGTTGTCACTAGTTCATTCTCTCTACAGTTCCGTTACACCAGCCCTGTGTTGTCACTAGTTCATTCTCTCTAGAGTTCCGTTACACCAGCCCCGTGTTGTCACAAGTTGACTCTCTCTACAGTTCTGTTACACTAGCCCTGTGTTGTCACTAGTTCATTCTCTCTACAGTTCCGTTACACCAGCCCTGTGTTGTCACTAGTTCATTCTCTCTACAGTTCCGTTACACCAGCCCTGTTTTGTCACTAGTTCATTCTCTCTACAGTTCCGTTACACCAGCCCTGTGTTGTCACTAGTTCATTCTCTCTACAGTTCCGTTACACCAGCCCTGTGTTGTCACTAGTTGACTCTCTCTACAGTTCCGTTACACCAGCCCTGTGTTGTCACTAGTTCATTCTCTCTAGAGTTCCGTTACACCAGCCCCGTGTTGTCACAAGTTGACTCTCTCTACAGTTCCGTTACACCAGCCCCGTGTTGTCACAAGTTGACTCTCTCTACAGTTCCGTTACACTAGCCCTGTGTTGTCACTAGTTCATTCTCTCTACAGTTCCGTTACACCAGCCCTGTGTTGTCACAAGTTGACTCTCTCTACAGTTCCGTTACACCAGCCCTGTGTTGTCACTAGTTCATTCTCTCTACAGTTCCGTTACACCAGCCCTGTGTTGTCACTAGTTCATTCTCTCTACAGTTCCGTTACACCAGCCCTGTGTTGTCACAAGTTGACTCTCTCTACAGTTCCGTTACACTAGCCCTGTGTTGTCACTAGTTCATTCTCTCTACAGTTCCGTTACACTAGCCCTGTGTTGTCACTAGTTCATTCTCTCTACAGTTCCGTTACACCAGCCCTGTGTTGTTACTAGTTCATTCTCTCTACAGTTCCGTTACACCAGCCCTGTGTTGTCACTAGTTCATTCTCTCTACAGTTCCGTTACACTAGCCCTGAGTTCTCACTAGCCCCTGTACTCTAATTTCCCTGTCTAAATGTCCCCAAAATGCACAACTATCTGAAAAGTGTAGATTTCACCTGTGAAGTGTGTGTGTGTTTGTGTGTGTGTGTATTATTTATCATATATACCTCACCTGCGACCTGTGATAAGACTATGCAATTAATATGAACAGTCTATTAAAATGTCTATCTGACTCTATGCAGATGATATAGTTATATGCAAGAAGGACTATTGTTGAGTTACAGTAATAGAAAAGGTCTGAGAAATCAATGGTAGATATTGAATTAACTTTGCAAAATGAACGATTAATTCACAAGGCATAAAGCTTAAGTTGCTTAAGGCAATACTGAAATTAACAAAACATTAACTATCTAAGTATATTCAGACAGGGCGAGAGAGACACAAAGAACCCTTGGCTTGTGTCATGGCCATTAGCTCATGGAGAGAGAGAGAGAGAGAGAGAGAGAGAGAGAGAGAGAGAGAGAGAGAGAGAGAGAGAGAGAGAGAGAGAGAGAGAGAGAGAGAGAGAGAGAGAGAGAGAGAGAGAGAGAGAGAGAGAGAGAGAGAGAGGGAGAGAGAGGGAGAGAGAGAGAGAGGGGGAGAGAGAGAGAGAGAGAGAGAGAGAGAGAGAGAGAGAGAGAGAGAGAGAGAGAGGAGAGAGAGAGAGAGAGAGAGAGAGAGAGAGAGAGAGAGAGGAGAGAGAGAGAGAGAGAGAGAGAGAGAGAGAGAGAGAGAGAGAGAGAGAGAGAGGGGAGAGAGAGAGAGAGAGAGAGAGAGAGAGAGAGAGAGAGAGAGAGAGAGAGAGAGAGAGAGCTCAAAGACATTGTTCCTGCATTTTTAACAAAAACTATAGATTTAGAGTTAGATAAAGTAGGATTTTTTGGCAGGGACATATCCAGGATGCTACCCTCCACAACATAACCTTCATTCCAAACCAAAACTCCAAACCTACAACCTGATTTTGTACAGAATTACCTGGTATTACCTGGAAGGCTTTCTACTACCAAGGATTACTCTTCCCAAGCTATACAGCAAATGCTCTGGAAAACAAACAGAAACCTGAAACACCAACCAACCTGGAACAGAGTGAGTAATGTTTAGTATGAAGCTATTTTTCACTTTCAAAAACCAAGAAGAAAAATACATTACAATGATATATTTTATTTTATAAGGACTGAATGCTAAGGCTACCAAGCTTATGCTTGCTTTTACAAAGAGATACAATTTCAATTAGCACTGACGTGTGAAGTGAGAGGTGTCAAAGCCCCTGAGCCCAACAACGGCAGGAGAGTCGTACAGTCTACTCCAACCAAATGGAGTGGCCTTAGAAGCACCCCCCCACTGTTCAGAGGTCATTAAAATACAGTACCCTCTGAATGTAAAAAACGACAAGACACGAAAAGAGTACAAATTGAAACTTCTTTTGGGGAAGCAGGAGACACTTTTTGCTGATTTGTATAAAAATGGGAACATAAGCAACCTTATCTTCCACACAGACCATCCCCTGGCATGGCACAGTGCTATACTAGCACACTACCCTCTGTTAAGAGGGGGGTGTTAGCAGGGTGGAAACTCAGGATACTGGACAACAAGGACTCTGGAGTCGTCTAATAATCTCTATAAATCTGGAACCATTTTGGTTCAAGGCAACACCAAAGTCCAGCTGGACTTTCACCTAATCAAAGAAATAGCTCAGCAGGAGAAGCTCTCCCTTGAGAAAGATACCCCTACCCCGAGCGGGTCAGACCAGACCTCTTCATTAAATAACCCCACAGAGCAACCCCAAGCAGAAAGTCAACTTCCCAGCACAGAGTACTACTCCCTCATTGAAATGAAGGATACATTCACCCAGCTGCAGGTAAGGCAGGTGGAGCTGGAACAGCAGGTGAACACACTCCAGTCAGCACAGACCCAGACAACAGTCCAGCACAACAACACCCCCTTAACTAGACCTGGAGAGCTGGAGGTAGAGAGAGACATGTCTGCACTCTGGACAGTGGTGAGACAACATCAACAGGAGAAAGAGCAGGAGCAGGAGAAGAACAGAGCACTAGAGGAGAGGATCAGAGTGCTGGAGGAGAAGGTGAGAACGATGACCGGGTGACATTGAACAACCCATTAGAGAACAGCCCACCTCAGATCCTGGCCAAAGTCTCGACACCGCAGCAGAACAGTACACCTAGACCCTGACCATAGCCTCGACATCACACCCAGACAAACAAATGAAGAACCCCAAGCCCTGGGGACCCCAACCCCTCTGAGCAACCCCCAGTCAGACACCTGATAGCCTCATGACGACCCCCCACACCCACTGAGGACATACACAAGCCACAGATTGTACTCTTATGGACTCAAACGGGAAATACATACAAGAAAATAAACTTTTTCCAAAACACACAGTCTAAACTCTGGTGTCCAAACACCCAGCGCGCCCTAGACCTTCTGTCTGAGGACCGACTAGGATCACCCAGCCACATAATAATACACACAGGCACAAATGACCTGAGAACACAGCAGGAAAGGGTGGCCACATCACTCAAGGGAGTGATAGAAAAAGCTTCTTCTACTTTCCCCAACGCACAAGTGGTTATCTCAACCCTGCTACCACGAAAAGACTTCCACCCTGCTACCATACAGCGGGTAAACGCAATATTTACGGTGGACTGTGCATCAAAAACCAAATGTCTTCCTGGCCCACCACTCCACCCTGACGTGAACAGCCTTTATGACCAGGTCCACCTATACAAGGCAGCAGTGCCCACCTTCGCCCGGACCCTAAAGGATATCGCCCTCAACTTCAGACCCAACACCTCACACAGGAGCAACAGAGTCAACAGACACCCCGCCCAGACCAGCGAGACACTCTCCCAGACCTGCGGGACTCCCCCAGGACCTACACATAGAGGACCCCCGCAGAGAGGACCTACATCCAGACCACAGCACCATCAACCACATCTCACACCCCCACCCCCACCAATTAACTCCCCCAAGTCAACCATGCCCACACCCCATTTAGGCCCCCTCAGATCAGACCTATGCCCCTCCTACCCACGCCAAGCCCCCACTCCCACAAAGAGGGCCTCAACATGAAAGTCACACATACGCCCCGGGCGTGAGCAGGCAAACAGGCCCAACACCCACTCTTACACTAGCCCTGGCCAATGGCATGTACCAGATGCTCAGCAGGCTCTGCTCACAATTACTGGCCTGAGGCCAAACCACACAACCAACAACATTAGACACTTTATGGAACACAAAGCCTTCACTATTTCATCCTGGCATATCCAAGGCCTGAGGTCATCTGCCTTTGGCCTAAAGAGCAGAATCTGGACTTCACCAAAGAAATCGGAAATACAGACATTGTCATCCTACAAAGAAACATGGTATAGAGGAGACGGACCCACTGGTTGCCCTCTAGGTTACAGAGAGCTGGTAGTCCCATCCACCAAACTACCAGGTGTGAAACAGGAAGGGACTCAGGGGGGTATGCTAATTTGGTATAGAGCAGACCTAACTCACTCTCTATTAAATTAATCAAAACAGGAACATTTTACATTTGGTTAGAAATTCAAAAGGAAATTATCTCAACTGAGAAAAATGTCCTCCTGTGTGCTACCTATATCCCCCACTAGAATCCCCATACTTTAATGAAGCCAGTTTCTCCATCCTGGAGGGGGAAATCAACGTTTCCAGACCCAGGGACATGTACTAGTCTGTGGGACCTAAATGCCAGAACTGGACAAGAACCTGACACCCTCAGCACACAGGGGGACAAACACCTACCTGGAGGTGACAGCATTCCCTCCCCATGCTCCCCTAGGCACAACTACGACAACATAACCAACAAAAACGGGTTCACGACTCCTGCAGCTCTGTCGCACACTGGGTATGTACATAGTCAATGGTAGGCTTCGAGGGGGACTCCTATGGTAGGTACACCCCCATAGCTCATCTCTTGGCAGTAGTACTGTAGACTACTTTATCACTGACCTCAACCCAGAGTCTCTCAGAGCGTTCACAGTCAGCCCACTGACACCCCTATCAGACCACAGCAAAATCACAGTCTACTTGAACAGAGCAATACTCAATCATGAGGCATCAAAGCCAAAGGAACTGAATAATATTAAGAAATGCTATAGATGGAAGGAAAGTAGTGTTGAAACCTACCAAAAAACAATTAGGAAACAACAAATTCAATCCATTCTAGACAACTTCCTGGACAAAACGTTCCACTGTAATAGTGAAGGTGTAAACTTGGCAGTAAAACCTAAACAGTATATTTGACCTCTCAGCTTCCTATCAAATCTAAAAATCTCTAACAGAAAACCAAAGAAATTTAATAACAGTGATAAATGGTTTGATGAAGAATGCAAAAACCTAGAAAGAAATTGAGAAACCTATCCAACCAAAAAACATAGAGACCCAGAAAACCTGAGCCTTCACTATGGTGAATCACTAAAACAATACAGAAATACACTAAGGAAAAAGAAGGAACAGCATGTCAGAAATCAGCTCAATGTAATTGAAGAATCCATAGACTCTAACCACTTCTGGGAAAATTGGAAAACACTAAACAAACAACAACACGAAGAGCTATCTATCCAAAACGGAGATGTATGGGTAAACCACTTCTCCAACCTTTTTGGCCCTATAACAGAGAACAAACAGCAAAAAAATATACATTGTGACGTCACGAGAGGCTACACAGCTTTCAGCGGGATTGCTCAAGTAGTGCAAGGAGACCAGGTTCAATCAAAACAAGGATTTTATTAAAGGTCTTGGGAAACTAACGAAAGTATAACACAATTCTGTTCTCTGGTGGCTCTTTAAGGGTTAACAGTTCAGGGATGTCTCTTCCACATCCAAAATCATAACTCTCCTCGCTCAAATAACTTTTCCCCAGTCTTACTGTATTCCACGTTGCAGCTAGTGGCCAACCCAGCAAAAAGTCCTTCCAAATGTCTCTCACGTATTTCCACAGGTGCATATATCCAAAGGTGAGTATTTCCCAAAGGTAAGTATCTCCAAATCCTAATATTCCTCATGGAAGTGGACGTGCAGCACTCTTGTCCTCCAGAGAGCCCAGGTTGGAGACTGTGTCTCTTCTCACCCCCACACACTCCCTCAGTGTGTCTCTTCCCTTCCCAAACCTTCAGCTCATCAGCTCCTCATTTGTTTCAGCTGCGTGGGAAGATTGGCCATAGAGGGGTGGAGTTCCCGACCATACCAGCAGATGGAGCCATAGCTGTCTGGGTTTGCAGCCACCTCAGGGGATGTAACGTCCCTCCAGGACACAGCCTCTCTGTGACATCACACGTCTCGTCGGGGTAAAGGCAGCGAAGAAGGCATCACGCCGGGAGAGGGCGTCCGCTTGCCGTGGTGCTTGCCAGCCTGCTCTCTCTTCAACTCCTCCACCTCTAGGACCAGGGACTCAGCCTCCTGTTGTCTCTCCTTGAGTTTCTTACTGAACGCATCAGCCTTGGTTTTAGCAGAGTTTAGCTTCTGTTGAGCAGCTTTCAGTTCCTTCTCTCTCTCTGCCTCCGCATTCTTCATCTTGTTCTCCAACACCTTGTACTTCTCCTCTGCCTTCTTCTGGACCTCCTTACTACTGCGCAGGGGTCTCCTCACACTCCTCGATGGTCCTACGCAGCCTCTCCAGCCTCCTCCTGTTGCTTAGGGAAGGAGCTCCTGTTGGAGTTTAGCCTGGAGGATATCTAACTCTTCTGTCTTCATGTCTAACTGTTGCTTTAACAAACAATACCTCTCAGCGGTCCCCTTCAGACCAGACAGTTCTTTGTCCAGATTCTGTAGCTCCGTCTCTGTGTCGGTCTGGGCACCTGCCATCCCTATCAGAGCCCGGGCGGGAGTGAGTAACTCGGAGGGGATTGCACCGGAGCCTTCCCAGGATGAGTCTTGCCTCTCCGTTTCCGAGGTACTCAGGTTAACCTCTCCTGAGACTCTCCCAGAGTGGGTAAAAGGCTGGGCAGTCTCGTCCAATTAGGACAGGGACGGGGAGGGAATCAACCACCCCGCGCCGTCAGTGTGTATGGTTTCCCCGCGTGCTGGTCATTGTAAGTTCAGTAATGGGGTATTCTCTCGGTGTCCCCATGGACACCAGGAAACTGGGAGGACTTTCCCGGGGTCAGACACGTTGGGCCCACTCAAATCACTACGCACCAGGGTGGCCCGGCTACCAGAATCCAGTAAGCCTCCACATCATGGTGATTCACAGTTACCGGGCAGGTGGGGGTCGATCTGGGCCGCCATCTACGACTCCCAAGAGCGAGGCAAAACGTGTGTGGGTGCTGAGCTGGAGGACTCCGCCAGTGGGCATAGGTTCATCGGCTGGTTTCCCACACTGCCAGGGAGATATGTCCCATCTCCCCACACCGGTAACACTGTCGAGTTTCCCCCTCCTGGTGTACTCTTCTTGACCCGCCTGGTTTCTGGCTCCCCCTGGAGCCGGGATAAGTCCTGACGTGGCTGGGTTCGAGACCTTGGGGTCCTTTGAACGGGTTCTTCCCCATTTGTGGTGGGGCCGCACTCCTGGGGTCTTTTCGAAGCATTCAGCATCTCCGCTGTGGCCTGGTACTTTTCCACAGCTTCCACGGTCGATCAGCCGTGGTCAAGGCCTGTTGACTGATGAACCGTTTTGCCTCATAAGGCAGGGGCGCGTAGGTAACGATCCACCACAACGGCCTCCACCACCGCCGCTGCTGTATTCCTCTGCGGATCCAGCCATTTCCCTTGCGATTCGGACAAGTTCATGCATCTGCGTCCGAGGAGGTTGGTCTGGTTGGAAGGTCCAGCCGTGAAAGCGCTGGGCCATACCAAACTTTGTGGAGTCCATATCTGCTGAGGATCTCAGACTTCAGGGCATCATAGTCAGTAACCTGGTCAGGGCCCAGGTCCCGGACAGCATTCAGCGATTCCCGGTTAGAAGGGGGGCTAACAGACCAACCCACTGTTGCTTGGGCCAGGCTTCCTAGTGGCCGTGGCCTCAAATGCATGCAGGTATGCCTCAATGTCATCGGTAGCTCCCATCTTAGATATAAAGTCACTTTGCCTTTATTGGGCGGGTATTTTGGACCACCCTCTGTCTCTGCAACTGCAACGGCGTCCTCTGCCTTCAGAAGGTTGGCTTTCTTTTGCTCCTCCAAGAGAGCCACGGTTGCTTGCATCTGGGCTTGCTGGCCAGCAACAAGGGCTTTCAATATGTCCTCCATTTCAGTCGTGGGGGGAGCCTACGGCCAACTTGGAAAACTGGGTGATCAAACCTTCGGTATCCTCCTCTGACATGCACTATTAACGGCAGCGTGCCCGTATTCTCCACCATCTGTGACGTCACGAGGGCTACACAGCTTTCAGCGGGATTGCTCAAGTAGTGCAAGGAGACCAGGGTTCAATCAAAACAAGGATTTTATTAAAGGTCTTGGGAAACTAACGAAAGTATAACACAATTCTGTTCTCTGGTGGCTCTTTAGGGTTAACAGTTCAGGGATGTCTCTTCCACATCCAAAATCATAACTCTCCCTCGCTCAAATAACTTTTCCCCAGTCTTACTGTATTCCACGTTGCAGCTAGTGGCCAACCCAGCAAAAAGTCCTTCCAAATGTCTCTCACGTATTTCCACAGGTGCATATATCCAAAGGTGAGTATTTCCCAAAGGTAAGTATCTCCAAATCCTAATATTCCTCATGGAAGTGGACGTGCAGCACTCTTGTCCTCCAGAGAGCCCAGGTTGGAGACTGTGTCTCTTCACCCCCAAACACACTCCCTCAGTGTGTCTCTTCCCCTTCCCAAACCTTCAGCTCATCAGCTCCTCATTTGTTTCAGCTGCGTGGGAAGATTGGCCATAGAGGGTGGAGTTCCCCACCATACCAGCAGATGGAGCCATAGCTGTCTGGGTTTGCAGCCACCTCAGGGGATGTAACGTCCCTCCAGGACACAGCCTCTCGTGACATCACAACATGATCAAATGCAAATCTTAGAATCAACTATTAAAGACTACCAGCTCACACTGGATTCTCCAATTACATTGAATGAACTACAGGACAAAATACAAACCCCTCCAACCCAAAAGTCCTGTGGTGTTGATGGTATCCTCAATGAAATGATCAAATATACAGACCACAAATTTCAATTAGCTATACTTAAACTCTTTAACATCATCCTTAGCTCTGGCATCTTCCCCAATATTTGGAACCAAGGACTGATCACCCCAATCCACAAAAAGTGGAGACAAATTTGACCCCAATAACTACCGTGGGATATGCGTCAACAGCAACCTTGGGAAAATCCTCTGCATTATCATTAACAGCAGACTAGTTAATTTCCTCAGTGAAAACAATGTACTGAGCAAATGTCAAATTGGCTTTTTACCAAATTACTGTACGACAGACCACGTATTCACCCTGCACACCCTAATTGACAAACAAACAAACCAAAACAAAGGCAAAGTCTTCTCATGCTTTGTTGATTTCAAAAAAAGCTTTTGACTCAATTTGGCATGAGGATCTGCTATACAAATTGATGGAAAGTGGGGTTGGGGAAAAACATACGACATTATAAATCCATGTACACAAGCAACAAAGTGTGCGGTTAAAATTGGCAAAAACACACACATTTCTTTCCACAGGGCCGTGGGGTGAGACAGGGATGCAGTTTAAGCCCCACCCTCTTCAACATATATATCAACGAATTAGCGAGGGCACTAGAACAGTCTGCAAGCACCCGGCCTCACCCTACTAGAATCTGAAGTCAAATGTCTTCTGTTTGCTGATGATCTGGTGCTTCTGCACCAACCAAGGAGGGCCTACAGCAGCACCTAGATCTTCTGCACAGATTCTGTCAGACCTGGGCCCTGACAGTAAATCTCAGTAAGACAAAAATAATGGTGTTCCAAAAAGGTCCAGTTGCCAGGACCACAAATACAAATTCCATCTAGACACCGTTGCACTAGAGCACACAAAAAAATATACATACCTCGGCCTAAACATCAGCGCCACAGGTAACTTCCACAAAGCTGTGAACGATCTGAGAGACAAGGCAAGAAGGGCCTTCTATGCCATCAAAAGGAACATAAAAATTTGACATACCAATTAGGATCTGGCTAAAAATACTTGAATCAGTTATAGAACCCATTTCCCTTTATGGTTCTGAGGTCTGGGGTCCGCTCACCAACCAAGAATTCACAAAATGGGACAAACACCAAATTGAGACTCTGCATGCAGAATTCTGCAAAAAACATCCTCCGTGTACAACGTAAACACCAAATAATGCATGCAGAGCAGAATTAGGCCAATACCCGCTAATTATCAAAATCCAGAAAAGAGCCGTTAAATTCTATAACCACTTAAAAGGAGCGATTCCCAAACCTTCCATAACAAAGCCATCACCTACAGAGAGATGAACTTGGAGAAGAGTCCCCTAAGTAAGCTTGTCCTGGGGCTCTGTTCACAAACACAAACAGACCCCACACAGCCCCAGGACAACAACAACAACAATAACACAATTAGACCCAACCAAATCATGAGAAAACAAAAAGATAATTACTTGACACATTGGAAAGAACAAACAAAAAAACAGAGCAAACTAGAATGCTATTTGGCCCTAAACAGAGAGTACACAGTGGCAGAATACCTGACCACTGTGACTGACCCAAACTTAAGGAAAGCTTTGACTATGTACAGACTCAGTGAGCATAGCCTTGCTATTGAGAAAGGCCGCCGTAGGCAGACCTGGCTCTCAAGAGAAGACAGGCTATGTGCACACTGCCCACAAAATGAGGTGGAAACTGAGCTGCACTTCCTAACCTCCTGCCAAATGTATGACCATATTAGAGACACATATTTCCCTCAGATTACAGCGATCCACAAAGAATTCGAAAACAAACCCAATTTTGATAAACTCCCTTATCTACTGGGTGAAAAACCACAGTGTGCCATCATAGCTGCAAGATTTGTGACCTGTTGCCACAAGAAAAGGGCAACCAGTGAAGAACAAACACCATTGTAAATACAACCCATATTTGTGTTTATTTATTTTCCCATTTGTACTTTAACTATTTGCACATTGTTACAACACTGTATATATACATAATATGACATTTGAAATGTCTTTATTCTTTTGAAACTTCTGAGTGTAATATTTACTGTTAATATTTATTGTTTATTTCACTTTTGTTTACTATCTACTTCACTTGCTTTGGCAATGTTAACACACGTTTCCCATGCCAATAAAGCCCTTAAATTGAATTGAATTGAATTGAGAGAGAGAGAGAGAGAGAGAGAGAGAGAGAGAGAGAGAGAGAGAGAGAGAGAGAGAGAGAGAGAGAGAGAGAGAGAGAGAGCGGAAAGAGAGAGAGAGAGAGAGAGAGAGAGAGAGAGAGAGAGAGAGAGAGAGAGAGAGAGAGAGAGAGAGAGAGAGAGAGAGAGAGAGAGTGTATCTCACCACAGCAGGTCAGGAACAAAG
Source organism: Coregonus clupeaformis (assembly GCF_020615455.1). Lineage (NCBI taxonomy): Eukaryota > Metazoa > Chordata > Actinopteri > Salmoniformes > Salmonidae > Coregonus > Coregonus clupeaformis. The sequence goes on along the minus strand of NC_059199.1, from coordinate 63,536,518 downwards.
AGAAAGAGACCCCTTCATCTGAGTTGTTGACCAAAAGCATTAATGTTGAGGTAACCTCCAATCAGAGATCAGACCGACAGGATGTCACCACAACAGAACCAGACCTACAGGATGTCACCACAACAGAACCAGACATACCGGATGTCACCACAACAGAACCAGACCTACAGGATGTCATCACAACAGAACCAGACCTACAGGATGTCACCACTACAGAACCAGACCTACAGGATGTCATCACAACAGAACCATACCTACAGGATGTCATCACAACAGAACCAGACCTACAGGATGTCATCACAACAGAACCAGACCTACAGGATGTCACCACAACTGAACCAGACCTACAGGATGTCACCACAACAGAACCAGACCTACAGGATGTCACCACAACAGAACCAGACCTACAGGATGTCATCACAACAGAACCAGACCTACAGGATGTCACCACAACAGAACCAGACATACAGGATGTCATCACAACAGAACCAGACCTACAGGATGTCATCACAACAGAACCAGACCTACAGGATGTCACCACAACAGAACCAGACCTACATGATGTCACCACAACAGAACCAGACCTACCGGATGTCATCACAACAGAACCAGACCTACAGGATGTCACCACAAAAGAACCAGACCTACAGGATGTCATCACAAAAGAACCAGACCTACAGGATGTCACCACAACAGAACCAGACCTACAGGATGTCATCACAACAGAACCAGACCTATAGGATGTCATCACAACAGAACCAGATGTACAGGATGTCACCACAACAGAACCAGACCTACAGGATGTCACCACAAAAGAACCAGACCTACAGGATGTCATCACAAAATAACCAGACCTACAGGATGTCACCACAACAGAACCAGACCTACAGGATGTCATCACAACAGAATCAGACCTACAGGATTTTACCACAACAGAACCAGACCTACAGGATGTCATCACAACAGAACCAGACCTACAGGATGTCACCACAACAGAACCAGACCTACAGGATGTCATCACAACAGAACCAGACCTACAGGATGTCATCACAACAGAACCAGACCTACAGGATGTCACCACAACAGAACCAGACCTACAGGATGTCATCACAACAGAACCAGACCTACAGGATGTCATCACAACAGAACCATACCTACAGGATGTCACCACAACAGAACCAGACCTACAGGATGTCACCACAACAGAACCAGACCTACAGGATGTCATCACAACAGAACCAGAACTACAGGATGTCATCACAACAGAACCAGACCTACAGGATGTCACCACAACAGAACCAGACCTACAGGATGTTACCACAACATAACCAGACATACCGGATGTCACCACAACAGAACCAGACCTACAAGATGTCATCACAACAGAACCAGACCTACCGGATGTCACCACAACAGAACCAGACCTACAGGATGTCATCACAACAGAACCAGACCTACAGGATGTCATCACAACAGAACCAGACCTACAGGATGTCACCACAACAGAACCAGACCTACAGGATGTCATCACAACAGAACCAGACCTACAGGATGTCACCACAACAGAACCAGACCTACATGATGTCACCATAACAGAACCAGACCTACAGGATGTTACCACAACAGAACCAGACCTACCGGATGTCACCACAACAGAACCAGACCTACAGTATGTCATCACAACAGAACCAGACCTACAGGATGTCACCACAACAGAACCAGACCTACAGGATGTCACCACAACAGAACCAGACCTACAGGATGTCATCACAACAGAACCAGACCTACAGGATGTCATCGCAACAGAACCAGACCTACAGGATGTCACCACAACAGAACCAGACCTACAGGATGTCACCACAACAGAACCAGACCTACAGGATTTTACCACAACAGAACCAGACCTACAGGATGTCACCACAACAGAACCAGACCTACAGGATGTCATCACAACAGAACCAGACCTACAGGATGTCATCACAACAGAACCAGACCTACAGGATGTCACCACAACAGAACCAGACATACCGGATGTCACCACAACAGAACCAGACCTACAGGATATCACCACAACAGAACCAGACCTACAGGATGTTACCACAACAGAACCAGACCTACAGGATGTCATCACAACAGAACCAGACATACAGGATGTCACCACAACAGAACCAGACCTACAGGATGTCATCACAACAGAACCAGACCTACAGGATGTCACCACAACAGAACCAGACCTACATGATGTTACCACAACAGAACCTCTGCATCACAGAGATGTGAGACAATGGGGGATGTAAAGAGCAACACAGAGGAGGCTGAATTCCTGAGAAGACAATAAAACCTTTTGCATAGAGTGTTGATAAAAGAGAGGTTGGGGTTTGGGCCGGCCCACAAGCATCCTACCTCCTCCATTACTTCAGGTGAACCTGGGGCGAACAGAGACAGAGACATGACAGGACCCTACGGCTGATGGATGGTGTAATGACACCCACACAACACAGGAGATGTACATCATTACTATCACACCCACGCCCATTGTTTAAAGACATACCAAAAAGGGAAAGGAGTGGGAAACATACACCACCTTTCTCACTCTCTCATTCTCTCTCCCTACCTTGTCCCTCACCACTCCCCTCTCCCCCTCTCTCTCCCTCCCCCTCCTCCCCCTCTCTCTCTCCCTCCCCTCTCACCAATCTCTCTCCCCCTCTTCATATATCCCTCCCCCTCTCCCTCTCCCCCTCTTTCCCTCTCTATATCTCCCTCCCACATCTCTCCCCCTCTCTCTCCCTCTTTCTCCCTCCCCCTCTCCATATATCCCTCCCCCTCTCTCCCCCTCTCCCCCCTCTCCCCCTCTCCCCCTTCTCCGTATCTCCCTCTCCCTCTCCCCCTCTCTCTCTCCCTCCCCCTCTCTCCCTCCCCATCTCCCTCCTTTCTCTCATTTCCCTCTCCCGCTCTCTCTCTCTCTCTCCCTCTCCCCTCTCTCCCTCCCTCTCTCCCCCTCTCTCTCTCCCTCTCCCCTCTCCTCTCCATATCTCCCTCTTCCTCTCCCCCCTCTCTCTCTCCCTCCCTCTCTCCCTCCCCCTCTCCCCCCTCTCTTTCTCCCCTCTCCTCCTCTCTCTCTTCCTCTCCCCCTCTCTCTCTCCCTCCCCTCTCTCCCTCCCCCTCTCCCCCTCTCTCTCCCCCTCTCCCCCTCTCTTTCTATCACTCTCTCCCCCCTCTCTTTCTCCCCCCTCCCCCTCTTGCTCTCTCTCACTCCCCTCTCCCCGCCCTCTTGCTCCCTCTCCCTCTCACCCTCTCCATATCTCCCTCCCCTCTCCCCACTCGCTCTCCGTCCCCCTCTCCCCCTCTTTCTCCCCCTCTCAATATCTCCCTCCCCCTCTCCCCCTCTCTCTCACCCCCTCTCCATATCTCCCTCCCCCCACCCCCCTCTCTCCCCGTATCCCCCCCTCTCTCTCTCCCCCCTCTCACCCTCTCCATATCTCTCTCCCCCCTCTCCCCCTCTCTCTCTGCCTCCCCTCTCACCCCTCTCTCTCTCCCCCTCTCCCCACCCTCTCCATATCTCTCTCCCCTCTCCCCTCTCTCTCCCCCTCCCCCTCAATATCTCCCTACCCCCTCTCCCTCCCTCTCTCTCCCCTCTCCCCCTCTCCATATCTCCCTCTCCCTCTCCCCCTCTCTCTTTCCCTCCCCCTCTCCCCCTCTCTCTCTCCCCCTCTCCCCACCATCTCCATATCTCCCTCCCTCTCTCTCCCCTTTCTCTCTCCCCCTCTCCATATCTCCCCCCTCCCCCCTCTCTCTCTCTCTCTCCCTCCCCCTCCCCCCTCTCTCTCTCTCTCTCTCTCTCTCTCTCTCTCTCTCTCTCTCTCTCTCTCTCTCTCTCTCTCTCTCGCTCTCTCTCTCTCTCTCTCTCTCTCTCCCCCTTCATATTTCCCTCCCCCTCTCCCCCTCCCTCCCCCTCACCCCTCTCTCTCTCCCCATCTCCCCCTCTCCATATCTCCCTCCCTCTCTCCCCCTCTCTCTCTCCCGCCCCTCTCCCCTCTCTCTCTCCCTCCCCCTCTACCCCATAGATTTGACAACGTTACGTAATGCACACACACACGCACACACACATATGCACGCACACACACACACACACACACACTAGGTAGGTACTATATGAACTGGCTAGTCTTGAGAAGGAGAGTAGCATTAAAAGGTGATTGGTTCTGAAGGCTAGTAAACGTTTCTGGTGGGGAGTGTAGAGAGAGAGAGAACTTTGTCCTTGGCTTGCTCATAACCTCTTCAGAATCATTCAATGAATCAGCCACTGCAGCCGCTATGATACTGATTTCAAATACCCTTGGAGGTGCCTGGGAGAGAGAGAGAGAGACGGAGAGAGAGAGAGGGTGAGAGGGTGAGAGAGAGAGAGGGAGTGAGAGAGAGAGAGAGAGAGAGAGAGAGCGAGAGAGAGGAGAGAGAGAGAGAGAGGGGGAGGGAGGAGAGAGAGGAGGAGAGGGGGAGAGGGGGGGAGGGAGAGAGAGGAGGAGAGGGAGAGAGAGAGGGGGAGAGGGGGAGGGAGAGATGGGAGGGAGAGAGAGAGAGAGAGAGAGCGAGAGAGAGAGAGAGATACAGAGAAAGAGAGAGACTCAGTCGCTAACACACACAATCCTATAGACACACTCCCTCAAAATCAATATATCAGTACCTCCCCAGCAGGCAAACTGGTTGAAAAGACTTCATAATGTTGTCAAATACTAGTTTCTGGATGCAACAATGTCATTTCAAGCAGTTTTGCCCACTGGCCGCTGGGTACCTAAGTTGAAACATGCTCCATTCTTCGAAGTACTGAACGACTGTATTTCCTAGAGAACAATTTGTTTGTGGCGTAACTTGTTCCAAACAAGCTCAGTCAGACAAGGCAGAGAGCTAGGGGTGGACTCTGAGCTGCTTTGAAGTCTGGTGTTGTCTGTGACTGGTGTCTTTTGGGCCCTGGTCAAAAGTAGTGCACTATATAGGGAATAGGGTGCCATTCTCTGGTCTAAAGTAGTGCACTATATAGGGAATAGGGTGCCATTCTCTGGTCTAAAGTAGTGCACTATATAGGGAATAGGGTGCCATTCTCTGGTCTAAAGTAGTGCACTATATAGGGAATAGGGTGCCATTCTCTGGTCTAAAGTAGTGCACTATATAGGGAATAGGGTGCCATTCTCTGGTCTAAAGTAGTGCACTATATAGGGAATAGGTGCCATTCTCTGGTCTAAAGTAGTGCACTATATAGGGAATAGGGTGCCATTCTCTGGTCTAAAGTAGTGCACTATATAGGGAATAGTGTGCCATTCTCTGGTCTAAAGTAGTGCACTATATAGGGAATAGGGTGCCATTCTCTGCTCTAAAGTAGTGCACTATATAAGGAATAGGGTGCCATTCTCTGGTCTAAAGTAGTACTATATAGGGAATAGGGTGCCATTCTCTGGTCTAAAGTAGTGCACTCTATAGGGAATAGGGTGCCATTCTCTGGTCTAAAATAGTGCACTATATGGGAATAGGTGCCATTCTCTGGTCTAAAGTAGTGCACTATATAAGGAATAGGGTGCCATTCTCTGGTCTAAATTAGTGCACTATATAGGGAATAGGGTGCCATTCTCTGGTCTAAAGTAGTGCACTATATAGGGAATAGGGTGCCATTCTCTGGTCTAAAGTAGTGCACTATATAGGGAATAGGGTGCCATTTGGGGTCTTTAAGGTCTGAGTGACTAAGAAAAACAGCATACTGCTGCCACAGGTAAAGCAAGAAGGAGGGTGGGGGAATGTGTGTGTGTGTGCGTTTGTGGAGGTGTTTGCGTGAGTTGTGTGTTTGTGTGTGTGTGTGGGGGGTCCTGGAAGCACTGAGCCATAAAAAGCAAAAGGGCTTTAAAAGAACCAAAGAGACGGAAGAAGGTGTAAATGAGAAGAGAGAAGTTGAAGGGTGTCGTGACCTCTGCTGCATCCAGCCATTTTTCCTGAAAGCTGAAAGGGGTCAGAGGTTCTCTCAAAGGCAATTAACCAATCACAGGACTGAAGGTGGATGGGGTTCTGACCAAGAGGCAGCCTCTGATATGGCAATGAGACAAGGGGCTCAACCCAAACACCACCCTATTCTCTAGTGCCCCACTTTCGACCAGGGCCCCTAGTCAAGCCTGGGCTGACTGAGGTCAAGCGTCTCTGTGGATTTAGAGAGAAAGACATCATAGTCTGTCTTAGAGAAAATCCTTAAAGAGAAAGAGGTTGTCAGCCTTGGTTAAACAACTGCAGATGGTTTAAAAAGTGACTAGGCCACCACAAAAAAGTATTTGCAATAAAACAGGAAAAAACTGAGAATGCTTTGAAAGGCTGGTCATGGCACACACATCAACTCCATCATCCCAGACACCTTCACCCACCCTTCTATCTATCTATCTATCTATCTATCTATCTATCTATCTATCTATCTATCTATCTATCTATCTATCTATCTATCTATCTATCTATCTATCTATCTATCTATCTATCTATCTATCTATCTATCTATCTATCTATCTATCTATCTATCTATCTATCTATCTATCTATCTATCTATCTATCTATCTATCTATCTATCTATCTATCTATCTATCTATCTATCTATCTATCCTATCTATCTATCTATCTATCTATCTATCTATCTATCTATCTATCTATCTATCTATCTATCTATCTATCTATCTATCTATCTATCTATCTATCTATCTATCTTATCTATCTATCTATCTATCTATCTATCTATCTATCTATCTATCTATCTATCTATCTATCTATCTATCATTTACATTTACATTTACGTCATTTAGCAGACGCTCTTATCCAGAGCGACTCACAAATTGGTGCATTCACCCCTATAGCCAGTGGGATAACCACTTTACAATTTTGGGGGGGTAGAAGGATTACTTTATCCTATCCCAGGTATTCCTTAAAGAGGTGGGGTTTCAAATGTCTCCGGAAGGTGGTGAGTGACTCCGCTGTCCTGGCGTCGTGAGGGAGCTTGTTCCACCATTGGGGTGCCAGAGCAGCGAACAGTTTTGACTGGGCTGAGCGGGAACTGTGCTTCCGCAGAGGAAGGGGAGCCAGCAGGCTATCCACACACACACAAACAAACACACACACACACACACACACACACACACACACACATACGTGTTTATAGACAATATCAGGACTTATGACAAAAATGTGACATATTGGGACATGCCTTTCCCAAGGTCCAAGAGACCTGGGAATCAGAATAGTTTGGTCCCATGATTCTAGGAATACATCCATCTGTTGAGATTTTGTCTAGGGCTATATTTTGTTCAGACCTGATTTTAATAGTATATATGAGGACTTTTTCGGGTTCATGTGACATATAAGGCCCATAGCAACAGCAGCCCATAGATACACACTGATTTTCAGGTTTATGTGACTTATGAAGAACCTGTAAATAGGGTCTGTATTTTAACGTGGTTCCGGTTACATGTTGAAATGTCTGCATAAGAATCATAGGTGTACAATACTTAACTAAAGCTTTAAAAAAATTATTATAATCCTCCTGAGTGGCGCAGTGGTCTAAGGCACTGCATCGCAGTGCTAACTGTGTCACTAGAGATCCTGGTTCGAATCCAGGCTCTGTCGCAGCCGGCCGACGACCGGGAGACTCATGGGCGGCGCACAATTCGTCCAGCGTAGGGGAGGAATGGCCGGCATGGATGTAGCTCAGTTGATAGAGCATGCCGTTTGCATGCCAGGGTTGTAGGTTCGATTCCCACAGGGGGCCAGTACAAAAAAATATATATATATGTAAGTCGTTCTGGATAAGAGCATCTGCTAAATGACGTAAATGTAATGTAATGTATAATAATCATGCTCACCAGACAGGTAACCTTCAACAGAAATGCCTATCCATGTTCACATAGCTCATAAATATAATATATTCTCAGTCTACTGTTTAAGTCGTATTATTGTTATTTATAACAATACATTTGCAGTCAATATTCATGTAAAAAAAGAGGGAACACTTTATGCCTTACTTTTTTATTGAGTGCCAGCGAAAATATGCAAATTAACAAATCAATTGAACACCCAGAATAGACTACCTACACTTTGCCTCCTTCCCTGCTATGCACAAGGCAGTAGAAATGGCATGTTTGAAATGAATGAGAAACTCTCTATTAAAGCATCCAGCTTCTATGAAACATGACAGTGTACATTCAGCTAACCTGTCTAAATAACGTAGGGATTTACATCATAGTTACATAGTGCAAGTTACCATACACGAGGCCTGTTACAAGCACCCATTGAAATGGAATAGTTTAACAGTAATTTAAACACCTTGCCACATTCAACAACTTGTGGTTAAGAACAAAGTGCTTCTGAAAACTTAAGAACAATAACAATCCCTTTAAGTACTGTTTATCTCTTTTCCCTGTCAATGAGAGCAGAGTATTAACCTATATCATCAACTGTTATTCCAAAAAATGTGACCATAAGTGGCAAACATATGCTCATTAATAGCCCTCAATTATACATAAACATACGAACATGTGGGATCTACAGTCGAGCCTATGTGGCATGTTTGTACAAGAACCAACAATATAAATCATTTAAGGAAAATAAAATAATATGAACATGAAACCCACAGATATTAACACTATCTGAGGAGAAGCTGATTGAAATTGGAATTGAATGGTACCTGAGCTACAGTTGGCATGCTCTAGTTCTATCTATTCATCTTCCTTTTTAATGCTACGTTTCTGTTGTGGATGTAGTATTTGATAGCAACCCAGTCTCTGTCTTTCAGAGCTACTGGCTCTGCTTGGAGGCAGGAGTCACAGTCCTTTTACCTGGTATTCTGCAGCTTGTTATGAAATGAAGCAAATGCCGCTCAACAGCTTTCACTTCATCACCTGTCCACTTGCTTCTCACCTTCACAGCTTTCATAAATGGAAACAAAATACAACTGATTAACAATGAGCTCTGCTAAAGTGACAAATGGAGGATATAATACAAAGGATTCTAGTTAGTAGTTATATGATGTTATCAATACATGTGAATACAAAATGCTTACTAACCTTGCTTTCCTTTGGAGCACTTTGAGGATGCTTGGGATGTGACTATTTTACCATGTCTTGGTTGTGTGTTGCTCATGTGTACGTTATCCAAGGTGGTTGACTCAGGGAATGCCCTCCATGTTGTCCAGGGTGGTTGACTCAGAAGTGCCCTCCATGTTGTCCAGGTGGTTGACTCAGAAGTGCCCTCCATGTTGTCCAGGGTGGTTGACTCTGGTGTTTGCCTCAGAAGTGTCTGGTCCCTAGAAGTCTCTGTTGTTGAGCCTTTGCATAGTAATGATAAATGTGATTATGTTCTATGAGCTTTATGACAATACGTTTGCTTGCTTGTATTATTCCTGTAAACAACCTCAATGTCAGGCAATATTCAATTCTACATTAGATATTAACTGATATTTGAGATATAAACATAAACTGATTGCAAATCCATAAATGTGGAATTACTTATCACCACCAATGTGATTGTTTAAAAACAGATAGAGGATAATTTCGATAATCCACACAGAAATGTGCATTTATGTTACATAACTTAAAGATATTACCACATATATGCAAGTCAGGATACCTTTGCATTGATGTAGGTCAGCAATGGTTTCTTCGCTGGAATCATCATCACTCATTTCTACTTCATCTGGTTGGGTAAAAACATTTACTGCCAGTTATTTAAATTAAGGACTAACAACACTTATAATAGTTATATTTGAAGTGACTAAAACTATATTTCAAACAAAATGTTACCTTCAGGATTGACCTCAATGTCATCCATCCCTTTCCCCTGCAGGTAAGGCAGTCTTCCTTTTAAGATTGACCTCTGTCTCTCAGCTATCTCTTTTTAGCCTTCTCATAACGATCTCCGACGATCATGATGGCGCCTCAGATTTCGCAAATGGCGTATTTTTCTAAGCTGTACAAATCAAAAATTAATTTGTATAAGTCTTACTTGAAATTTCTGTGTTAATTAAGAACATTAACTATTTTATCTAATGAAAATAATGCAGCTTTCTTACCAGCTTTGAAGTAGGACACTGGAAGGGTACAAATCCACTGGACTTGCTTGCCTTGAATTAAATGATGAAAAATAAATATTTGTTTGTAATAACACAGTACCGTAACAGTAAATTAGAATATTATACATTATACTGTATGTGAAAATAATTTGGCTTAAGAAATTAACAATACTGTTTTTGGATCTGGGGTTTTTAAACAAGACTCTATAGAAATGGTTAAAACTGTACAATATCTGCTAACCAACAATATGAAGACCTGGGATCTTGTCAATTGTTATCTGCAACAAATTACAACAATAACATGTCAGAAATATTGTGTTATATAATATAGATCATATCTAATTAGTAAACTAATTATCATACTCAGTTCAGTCACAATATATTCCTACCACCTGTCTATCATAATCGCCTTTGGGGTGAGACTCATTGCTGTGGTCAAGGGCTGCATTGACCACAGATGTTAGGAAAGATAATTCATATGTGGATCTGGGCTTTTTATGCAAGACTCAATAGAAATGGTTATAACTGTACAATATCTGCTAACCAACAATATGAGGACCGTGTAACACACACACTCTACTCTGTTTGGGTCATACCATATCGGGACGTCATCTGAAACACATTTACGTCTTGAACAGACTAAGTACGAAATGAGGACATGACGACTGAACACATCTAGAGTCAAGGTTCCTGACTTTGAGTTATCCTTTTGTGGTCAAATAAAGCTCACAACCTTAAAAGTAATGTAAATGGATCTACTGCCATATAAATTAAATCACACAAATTGATAAGAAGTATGTTAAATGGGCAAAAACATTGCCCAAAAAAGAAACAAACATAGGTATTAGAGAGAATATAGATTAATTTTATGTTTTGAGGGGCGGTTAGTTCTGTCAAATGGTCGGGCTAATTTTGTTTATGCAATGATATCTAAACAAGTTACGGGATGTTAATATTGTGAACATTTTACACAAAAAGTTGGTTGTGTTACAGTAAAAAGCCATTTAATTTATATACTGGAATGAACTGAGACATCAATTTAATTTAAATAGAAAATATCTACAATAAATGTGTAATAACCTGTTGGAAGGATGAAGTGGATTTCTGTCTCACTTCTGGGTCTGCTGAAGGTTGATCTGGGATCTTTTCACTTGGTGTCTGCAACAAAATACAACAATAACATGTCAGAAATATTGTGTTATATAATATAGATCGTATCTAATTAGTAAACTAATTATCATACTCAGTTCAGTCACAATATATTCCTACCACCTGTCTATCATAATCGCCTTTGGGATGAGACTCATTGCTGAGGTCAAGGGCTGCATTGACCACAGATGTTAGGAAAGATAATTAATATGTGGATCTGGGCTTATTATGCAAGACTCTATAGAAATGGTTAAAACTGTACAATATCTGCTAACCAACAATATGAGGACCGTGTAACACACACACTACTCTGGTTGGGTCATACCATATCGGGACGTCATCTGAAACACATTTACGTCTTGAACAGACTAAGTACGAAATGAGGACCTGACGACTGAACACATCTAGAGTCAAGGTTCCTGACTTTGAGTTATCCTTTTTGTGGTCAAAGAAAGCTCACAACCTTAAAAGAAATGTAAATGGATCTACTGTCATATAAATTAAATCACGCAAATTGATAAGAAGTATGTTAAATGGGCAACATTGCCCCCCCAAAAAAAACATAGGCATTAGAGAGAATAAAGATTAATTTTATGTTTTGAGGAACGGTTAGTTCTGTCAAATGGTCGGGCTAATTTTGTTTACGCAATGATATCGAAACAAGTTACGGGATGTTGATATTGTGAACATTTTACACAAAAGTTGGTTGTAATACAGTAAAAAGCCATTTAATTTATATATTGGAATGAACTGAGACATCAATTTAATTTAAATAGAAAATTTCTACAATAAATGTTTAATAACCTGTTGGAAGGATGAAGTGGATTTCTGTCTCACTTCTCGAACTGCTGAAGGTTGAGCTGGGATCTTGTCACTTGAGGTGTCTGCAACGAAATACAACAATAACATGTCATAAATATTGTGTTATATAATATAGATCTTATCTAATTAGTAAACTAATGATTGTACTCAGTTCAGTCACAATATATTCCTACCACCTGTCTATCATAATCGCCTTTGGGGTGAGACTCATTGCTGAGGTCAAGGGCTGCATTGACCACAGATGTTAGGAAAAGATAATTAATATGTGGATCTGGGCTTTTATGCAAGACTCTATATAAATGGTTAAAAATGTACAATATCCGCTAACCAACAATATGAGGACCGTGTAACACACACACTCTACTCTGGTTAGGTCATACCATATCGGGACGTCATCTGAAACACATTTATGTCTTGAACAGACTAAGTACGAAATGAGGACCTGACGACTGAACACATCTAGAGTCAAGGTTCCTGACTTTGAGTTATCCTTTTGTGGTCAAAGAAAGCTCACAACCTTAAAAGTAATGTAAATGGATCTACTGCCATATAAATTATATCCGCAAATTGATAAGAAGTATGTTAAATGTGCAAAACACTGCCCAAAAAACAAACAAACATAGGCATTAGAGAGAATAAAGATTAATTTCATGTTTTGAGGGGCGGTTAGTTCTGTCAAATGGTCGGGCTAATTTTGTTTACGCAATGATATCAAAACAAGTTACGGGATGTTGATATTGTGAACATTTTACACAAAAAGTTGGTTGTAATACAGTAAAAAAGCCATTTAATTTATATATTGGAATGAACTGAGACATCAATTTAATTTAAATAGAAAATTTCTACAATAAATGTTTAATAACCTGTTGGAAGGATGAAGTGGATTTCTGTCTCACTTCTCGGTCTGCTGAAGGTTGAGCTGGGATCTTGTCACTTGGTGTCTGCAACGAAATACAACAATAACATGTCATAAATATTGTGTTATATAATATAGATCTTATCTAATTAGTAAACTAATGATTGTACTCAGTTCAGTCACAATATATTCCTACCACCTGTCTATCATAATCGCCTTTGGGGTGAGACTCATTGCTGAGGTCAAGGGCTGCATTGACCACAGATGTTAGGAAAGATAATTAATATGTGGATCTGGGCTTTTATGCAAGACTCTATAGAAATGGTTAAAAATGTACAATATCCGCTAACCAACAATATGAGGACCGTGTAACACACACACTCTACTCTGGTTGGGTCATACCATATCGGGACGTCATCTGAAACACATTTATGTCTTGAACAGACTAAGTACGACATGAGGACCTGACGACTGAACACATCTAGAGTCAAGGTTCCTGACTTTGAGTTATCCTTTTGTGGTCAAAGAAAGCTCACAACCTTAAAAGTAATGTAAATGGATCTACTGCCATATAAATTATATCACGCAAATTGATAAGAAGTATGTTAAATGTGCAAAAACACTGCCCAAAAAACAAACAAACATAGGCATTAGAGAGAATAAATATTAATTTCATGTTTTGAGGGGCGGTTAGTTCTGTCAAATGGTCGGGCTAATTTTGTTTACGCAATGATATCGAAACAAGTTACGGGATGTTGATATTGTGAACATTTTACACAAAAAGTTGGTTGTAATACAGTAAAAAGCCATTTAATTTATATATTGGAATGAACTGAGACATCAATTTAATTTAAATAGAAAATTTCTACAATAAATGTTTAATAACCTGTTGGAAGGATGAAGTGGATTTCTGTCTCACTTTTCGGTCTGCTGAAGGTTGAGCTGGGATCTTGTCACTTGGTGTCTGCAACGAAATACAACAATAACATGTCATAAATATTGTGTTATATAATATAGATCTTATCTAATTAGTAAACTAATGATTTTACTCAGTTCAGTCACAATATATTCCTACCACCTGTCTATCATAATCGCCTTTGGGGTGAGACTCATTGCTGAGGTCAAGGGCTGCATTGACCACAGATGTTAGGAAAGATAATTAATATGTGGATCTGGGCTTTTTATGCAAGACTCTATAGAAATGGTTAAAAATGTACAATATCCGCTAACCAACAATATGAGGACCGTGTAACACACACACTCTACTCTGGTTGGGTCATACCATATCGGGACGTCATCTGAAACACATTTATGTCTTGAACAGACTAAGTACGACATGAGGACCTGACGACTGAACACATCTAGAGTCAAGGTTCCTGACTTTGAGTTATCCTTTTGTGGTCAAAGAAAGCTCACAACCTTAAAAGTAATGTAAATGGATCTACTGCCATATAAATTATATCACGCAAATTGATAAGAAGTATGTTAAATGTGCAAAAACACTGCCCAAAAAACAAACAAACATAGGCATTAGAGAGAATAAATATTAATTTCATGTTTTGAGGGGCGGTTAGTTCTGTCAAATGGTCGGGCTAATTTTGTTTATGCAATGATATCGAAAGAAGTTACAGGATGTTAATATTGTGAACATTTTACACAAAAAGTTGGTTGTAATACAGTAAAAAGCCATTTAATTTATATACTGGAATGAACTGAGACATCAATTTAATTTAAATAGAAAATATATATAATAAATGTGTAATAACCTGTTGGAAGGATGAAGTGGATTTCTGTCTCACTTCTGGGTCTGCTGAAGGTTGATCTGGGATCTTTTCACTTGGTGTCTGCAACAAAATACAACAATAACATGTCAGAAATATTGTGTTATATAATATAGATCGTATCTAATTAGTAAACTAATTATCATACTCAGTTCAGTCACAATATATTCCTACCACCTGTCTATCATAATCGCCTTTGGGGGTGAGACTCATTGCTGAGGTCAAGGGCTGCATTGACCACAGATGTTAGGAAAGATAATTCATATGTGGATCTGGGCTTTTTATGCTTTTTTAGAAATGGTTAAAATTGTACAATATCTGCTAACCAACAATATGAGGACCGTGTAACACACACCTCTACTCTGGTTGTGTCATACCATATCGGGACGTCATCTGAAACACATTTACGTCTTGAACAGACTAAGTACGAAATGAGGACCTGACGACTGAACACATCTAGAGTCAAGGTTCCTGACTTTGAGTTATCCTTTTGTGGTCAAAGAAAGCTCACAACCTTAAAAGTAATGTAAATGGATCTACTGCCATATAAATTAAATCACGCAAATTGATAAGAAGTATGTTAAATGTGCAAAAACACTGCCCAAAAAACAAACAAACATAGGCATTAGAGAGAATAAATATTAATTTCATGTTTTGAGGGGCGGTTAGTTCTGTCAAATGGTCGGGCTAATTTTGTTTACGCAATGATATCGAAACAAGTTACGGGATGTTGATATTGTGAACATTTTACACAAAAAGTTGGTTGTAATACAGTAAAAAGCCATTTAATTTATATATTGGAATGAACTGAGACATCAATTTAATTTAAATAGAAAATTTCTACAATAAATGTTTAATAACCTGTTGGAAGGATGAAGTGGATTTCTGTCTCACTTTTCGGTCTGCTGAAGGTTGAGCTGGGATCTTGTCACTTGGTGTCTGCAACGAAATACAACAATAACATGTCATAAATATTGTGTTATATAATATAGATCTTATCTAATTAGTAAACTAATGATTTTACTCAGTTCAGTCACAATATATTCCTACCACCTGTCTATCATAATCGCCTTTGGGGTGAGACTCATTGCTGAGGTCAAGGGCTGCATTGACCACAGATGTTAGGAAAGATAATTAATATGTGGATCTGGGCTTTTTATGCAAGACTCTATAGAAATGGTTAAAAATGTACAATATCCGCTAACCAACAATATGAGGACCGTGTAACACACACACTCTACTCTGGTTGGGTCATACCTATCGGGACGTCATCTGAAACACATTTATGTCTTGAACAGACTAAGTACGACATGAGGACCTGACGACTGAACACATCTAGAGTCAAGGTTCCTGACTTTGAGTTATCCTTTTGTGGTCAAAGAAAGCTCACAACCTTAAAAGTAATGAAAATGGATCTACTGTCATATAAATTAAATCACGCAAATTGATAAGAATTATGTTAAATGGGCAAAAACATTGCCCAAAAAACAAACAAACATAGGTATTAGAGAGAATATAGATTAATTTTATGTTTTGAGGGGCGGTTAGTTCTGTCAAATGGTCGGGCTAATTTTGTTTACGCAATGATATCGAAACAAGTTACGGGATGTTGATATTGTGAACATTTTACACAAAAAGTTGGTTGTAATACAGTAAAAAGCCATTTAATTTATATATTAGTATGAACTGAGACATCATTTTAATTTAAATAGAAAATATCTACAATAAATGTTTAATAACCTGTTGGAAGGATGAAGTGGATTTCTGTCTCACTTTTCGGTCTGCTGAAGGTTGAGCTGGGATCTTGTCACTTGGTGTCTGCAACGAAATACAACAATAACATGTCATAAATATTGTGTTATATAATATAGATCTTATCTAATTAGTAAACTAATGATTTTACTCAGTTCAGTCACAATATATTCCTACCACCTGTCTATCATAATCGCCTTTGGGGTGAGACTCATTGCTGAGGTCAAGGGCTGCATTGACCACAGATGTTAGGAAAGATAATTCATATGTGGATCTGGGCTTATTATGCAAGACTCTATAGAAATGGTTAAAACTGTACAATATCTACTAACCAACAATTGAGGACCGTGTAACACACACTACTCTGGTTGGGTCATACCATATCGGGACGTCATCTGAAACACATTTACGTCTTGAACAGACTAAGTACGAAATGAGGACCTGACGACTGAACACATCTAGAGTCAAGGTTCCTGACTTTGAGTTATCCTTTTGTGGTCAAAGAAAGCTCACAACCTTAAAAGTAATGAAAATGGATCTACTGTCATATAAATTAAATCACGCAAATTGATAAGAATTATGTTAAATGGGCAAAAACATTGCCCAAAAAACAAACAAACATAGGTATTAGAGAGAATATAGATTAATTTTATGTTTTGAGGGGCGGTTAGTTCTGTCAAATGGTCGGGCTAATTTTGTTTACGCAATGATATCGAAACAAGTTACGGGATGTTGATATTGTGAACATTTTACACAAAAAGTTGGTTGTAATACAGTAAAAAGCCATTTAATTTATATATTAGTATGAACTGAGACATCATTTTAATTTAAATAGAAAATATCTACAATAAATGTTTAATAACCTGTTGGAAGGATGAAGTGGATTTCTGTCTCACTTCTCGGTCTGCTGAAGGTTGAGCTGGGATCTTGTCACTTGGTGTCTACAACAAAATACAACAATAAATATTCTGTATTATAATCTATTTAATTAAAACTGAAAAAATCATCAGTGTATATACACTGCTCAAAAAAATAAAGGGAACACTTAAACAACACATCCTAGATCTGAATAAATGAAATAATCTTATTAAATACTTGTGCTGACAACAAAATCACACAAAAATTATCAATGGAATTCAAATTTATCAAACCATGGAGGTCTGGATTTGGAGTCACCCTCAAAATTAAAGTGGAAAACCACACTATAGGCTGATCCAACTTTGATGTAATGTCCTTAAAACAAGTCAAAATGAGGCTCAGTAGTGTTTGTGGCCTCCACGTGCCTGTATGACCTCCCTACAATGCCTGGGCATGCTCCTGATGAGGTGGCGGATGGTCTCCTGAGGGATCTCCTCCCAGACCTGGACTAAAGCATTCGCCAACTCCTGGACAGTCTGTGGTGCAACGTGGCGTTGGTGGATGGAGCGAGACATGATGTCACAGATCTGCTCCATTGGATTCAGGTCTGGGGAACGGGCGGGCCAGTCCATAGCATCAATGCCTTCCTCTTGCAGGAACTGCTGACACACTCCAGCCACATGAGGTCTAGCATTGTCTTGCATTAGGAGGAACCCAGGGCCAACCTCACCAGCATATGGTCTCACAAGGGGTCTGAGGATCTCATCTCAGTACCTAATGGCAGTCAGGCTACCTCTGGCGAGCACATGGAGGGCTGTGCGGCCCCCAAAGAAATGCCACCCCACACCATGACAGACCCACCGCCAAACCGGTCATGCTGGAGGATGTTGCAGGCAGCAGAACGTTCTCCACGGCGTCTCCAGACTCTGTCACGTCTGTCACCTGTGCTCAGTGTGAACCTGCGAGAGCACAGGGCGCCAGTGGCGGAATTTGCCAATCTTGGTGTTCTCTGGCAAATGCTAAACGTCCTGCACGGTGTTGGGCTGTAAGCCCAACCCCCACCTGTGGACGTCGGGCCCCTCATACCACCCTCATGGAGTCTGTTTCTGACCGTTTGAGCAGACACATGCACATTTGTGGCCTGCTGGAGGTCATTTTGCAGGGCTCTGGCAACCTTGCACAAAGGCGGAGGTAGAGGTCCTGCTGCTGGGTTGTTGCCCTCCTATGGCCTCCTCCACGTCTCCTGATGTACTGACCTGTCTCCTGGAAGTGCCTCCATGCTCTGGACACTACGCTGACAGACACAGCAAACCTTCTTGCCACGCTCGCATTGATGTGCCATCCTGGATGAGCTGCACTACCTGAGCCACTTGTGTGGGTTGTAGACTCCGTCTCATGCTACCACTAGAGTGAAAGCACCGCCAGCATTCAAAAGTGACCAAAACATCAGCCAGGAAGCATAGGAACTGAGAAGTGGTCTGTGGTCACCACCTGCAGAACCACTTCTTTATTGGGGGTGTCTTGCTAATTGCCTATAATTTCCACCTGTTGTCTATTCCATTTGCACAACAGCATGTGGAAATGTATTGTCAATCAGTGTTGCTTCCTAAGTGGACAGTTTGATTTCACAGAAGTGTTATTGACTTGGAGTTACATTGTGTTGTTTAAGTGTTCCCTTTATTTTTGAGCAGTGTATATAAAAGCGGTGACAAAATACATGCAAGAAGGGACATGTATTTATATATTTTATAATTCTTTGACAGATCCCGAACGGTCTGCCCGACTGGCCAAGGAAATTACCACCAATATCACACATTCTAATAGATGTTGGGAGGTGTAGTTCATAAATCTTGAATATTTTCCCCATCCCCCAACTGCTTGCAAAAAGAATCACAACATAACTTCTGAAATTGGATGTTAAAGCCGTATGTGTCTAATGCAGCGGTACGCAGTGATTTTTTCACTTGTGTAAGACTTGAATGTGTTTCAAATTACATCCCAATATGGTATGACCCAATAAGTGTAGCGTGTGTGTATAACATACCTTTATAGTCATTGATCCATTTGACTTTATACAAGGCTTGTCACTTCCAGAAATAATAAAATTAATAGCCTCAGCCTCAGGACTAAGTCTGGCTCTTCGTTTTGACATGCTCTTCAATTGCCCATGTGCTCCTCAACTAGAAAACATCTACATTGGATGACAAAAAGTCAGCGAGACAAATACAGAAAAAGACTAATACTTGATTTGAATCGAATAAGGATATATCAAATGGTATTAGTCTGCCTTTAGTCATATCGTGCTCATGTTCTTACTAATGCAGTATCCGGTTAGCTTATTAGGCTAACTGATCAGTGCAAACCTTATGCAACTGCAATCACAATAGCAATCTTTTCACAGTAAGCACAGTAAGCAATCTTAACACCTTCAAAGATAAATACTGTTATAAAAGTATAGTACTGTAAACGCTACAAATAACATTATCTGAACTGAACAACCAATATCATCACTTTGGCTTTAAATGGAAAAACATGATAGTGCTAAGTAACATTTGTGGTCAAGAACACTTAAATGTAAGAACAGCTTAGATAATAACAATCTCTTTAGTTGTAAATGAAGAAAAATAAATGTATTACCTTCATTTCTCTTGCACATCTTCCAGTTCTGAATTTTCCATGTGGCAAAAGTCCTTTTCTTTCCTTTCAGCTAATTTGCTAACATTAGCTTATCTGGCTAATTGATGCTAAATTACGTTTTTATTTGAGGGATTTAGGGGGATTTTATGATAATAAATACATAATATGCCATTTAGCAGACACTTTTATCCAAAGCTTAGTTATAGTTGACTATGATGACATGTATTATGTGTATTCAAGTAAATCTATCTTGAATAGTTGGAAAGTGTGCTCAAACAAAACCAGGAAATGTCACGTAACTAAAGTGTGTCACATGTCTAAAGTGTGTCACGTGACTAAAGTGTGTTTAAAGTGTGTTAATGTTCCAAAACTGACCACTAGGTGGCGTATTCACAGGTGAGCAAAAAGCGTAAACACACACACACACTTCAAATCATGAGATTGTGACATTTAAAGACTTTTCAGATTTTTGGTTTAGGGGCATTCTATGGTCGTCTAGAACACTGTAGTGAGCTCGGAAAAATGAGGACTCCAAAAATGTCCTCATATTTCCGAGCGTCCCTGACATTGAAGGTGAGTTGTCATAAAATTGTCTTCATATGTCACCAAAACAGTACACACACACACACACACACACACACACACACACACACACACACACACACACACACACACGACACACACACACACACACACACACACACACACACACACACACACACACACACAAACTAACACTAATACCCTCACACTTACACCCACCCACCCACCCACCACTTATGCTGCTGCCATTCTGTTTACTATTATTAGGGATTCAAGCAGCGAAGTGGTTCCAGTTTATTATTATTATTATTATTATTATTATTATTATTATTATTATTATTATTATTATTATTATTATTATTATTATTATTTATTAATTTATTTTTTAGGGGGTAGATCAGCTTACAGTTTTTCTCAGTCGCTTTGGTGCATTTCTTAGATCAAAAGTGCAATTCTTGATACTACTTGTACAAATTCCAAATCATCTAGTCACTTGTGCACATCATTAAAGCAATTTCTTATTCCTTTGAACAAATTGCAATTGCTTTTGTACATATTGCAATTGATAATGTACAAGTGTCAGCTTTTTTCCACATTTTCAATTGCTCATGTCATGTTTATCAAAATATAGTAGATGGTTCTCTGTTGAATAGTCTTACCCTCAAAACATCTAGGCATTAGTTCCTTGCATAAGCCATTACATGCAAAATTGTTGAACTATTTGTCATAAACTGTCAAGCATAGTTTTACACATTTCTATTAGACCTTTTGTACAAAAACGTAAATTGCTGAATCGTGCAGGTGAAATTAACCCTCACTCATGAAGGAATGTAAAGTGTTAGTTCAACCAACAATCAACCAGTTGTATAAATTGCTCAAAGGTGCATCTCATGAAGAATCAATTGGCAAGCATATATAGACAGACCACAACACAGAGTTGCAATTTTCCAATAATGGATGGACCAGGAAACGAACAGGGTCAACAGCCAAGAGGAGGAAGAAGAGGAGCAAGGATGCGTGGTGGAAGGCAAAACAGAGGAAGAGGCAGAAGAGGACATAGGCGCATATCTGATGACATAAGGGCCACTATTGTAGACCATGTATTCAATCATGGCCTTACAATGGCTGAGGCGGGTCGAAGGGTGCAGCCGAATATTGGGAGATCAACCGTGTCCTCAATAGTACAAACGTTTCGAAGAGAGAACAGGTATGTCCACCAATGTACAGTGCACTGTTACTGTATATAAGCAGTATACTGTATACTTCCTACAATGCTTCATATTACAGTAGTCCACTTGTATTTCACAGCATACAGAAATATACTCTATACAGATACATACTGCACCTTACATGCACCCACCTGTATGTTTTACAGTAAAATGTGTGTTCGCATAGTTTTTGTCTATGTGAAAGTGTGCGATGCATCACTGCATTTTTCCACACATAGGACTGCAAGATTACCTCAAACCGGTGGCAGAGGACGCCTTTTCACACCTCAACAGGAGGAGGCTATTTGCACCATGGTCCGAGCAAACAATGCCATGAGACTCAGGGAAATACAAAGGACCATTATAGAAGACAACGATGTCTTTGAAAACATCCATACGGTTAGCATCTCAACCATCGACAGGGTGCTGCATAGAAACCAGATGAGTATGAAACAGCTGTACCGTGTACCATTCCAAAGGAATGAGGACAGAGTTAAGGAGCTACGGTACCAGTATGTACAGGTAAAACATATATCTATGTAACTACTTTACAGCAACATTTTATAGTGTTACATAGTACAGTAAGCATAAACTGCACACATTTCCCATTGCTGTGGAAGGAACATGCAATATATGTACATTTTATGTCACTCTTCCTTACCAAAACAAATTCAACTGTGTGTTCTGGGATATAGCGTATAATGGAGTTGGAATCAAGTGAACCCTCTCACAACTTTGTATACGTGGATGAGGCTGGCTTCAACCTGACCAAATGCAGAAGGCGGGGTCGGAATATCATCGGTCACAGAGCTACTGTGGATTTGCCAGGCCAACGGGGAGGAAATATCACCATGTGTGCTGCTATTTCGGAGCATGGTGTCCTAACCCATATCCCCCTTTTAGGGCCATACAACACCCAGCATCTACTCAACTTTTTAGAGACTCTCTACAGGGCTCTCATCCCTGATGATGAGGGGGTCTGTTTAGAGAGGATTTGCCAAAGTATGTGGTCATTTGTGATAATGTGAGTTTCCATCGATCAAACATCATAAGGCAATGGTTTGTGACCCACCCGAGGATGCTCATAGAATTCCTCCCACCTTATTCACCATTCCTTAACCCAATTGAGGAGTTATTTTCAGCATGGAGGTGGAAGGTGTACGATCGTCAGCCACACACACAGATGACCCTGCTGGCTGCAATGGATGCAGCATGTGAGGACACCACAGTAGAACGCCTGCAGAGGATGGATAAGGCATTCCAAAAGATTCTTTCCACGTTGCATTGGAAGGGAAAATATCCGGTGTGATGTGGATGAGAATATGTGGGCTGACAGACAGGAACGTCTGGATGTGTAGAGACAGCACTAGAACAGTGCTGTGGGCAAAGTGTGCCTTAGGGGTGGTTTCCTGTGTTTCTTTCTAATTTAGTTTTTTTCCTTTGTGCCCCTTGGGTTGTCCAGTCTCTTTCAATCAATAACCCACATACAGTAATATGTAAATAGTACTGTTGAAATTGATATATGCCATAGAAGTGCAGCCTTGTGCATTTTCAATACAGTAACTGTCATCCAAACTGTAGCCTAAGTTTACATCAGGTAATACTGTCAAAGTGCACAGTTCCATTGACAACATGCCTAAACATTTTGACAACCTTGTTCGTGAACAATGACTCAATGACTTATCATTCTGATGACACTGACATGATCATTGGCATGAATATTTACTTTTGAGAGATGTACTAAGGATTTTTAGTGACTGACTAGCTTTAGAAACATATCTATTGTATATTGCAGTTTGTACAAATTGTTCTGAGAAATGCACTTATTATTTTGCACATGTTAGGGATGATGTGAAAAATGCACCAAAGCGACTGAGAAAAACTGTAATATAGCAGATAGATTGTAAATTCCATCAATGTAATTGTCTGCATCACTTCCAATCCCCCATATGTTGCTTTTCTCGCAAATATATATACAGTGAGGGAAAAAAGTATTTGATCCCCTGCTGATTTTGTACGTTTGCCCACTGACAAAGAAATTATCAGTCTATAATTTTAATGGTAGGTTTATTTGAACAGTGAGAGACAGAATAACAACAACAAAATCCAGAAAAACGCATGTCAAAAATGTTATAAATTATGATCGTAACTGACCTAAGACAGGGAATTTTTACTAGGATAGAAAGTGAGGAATTGTGATAAACTGAGTTTAAATGTGTTTGGCTATGTAAACTTCCCACTTCAGCTGTTTATACATATCTTTTCAACAAATATATTTCCCTTTATTACTTTCCAACCCCACCATCCCTTCCCCAATTGGAGTAAACTAGTGAACAACAACGCTTAGGCCTCTACTTCCAGCTTATACATACTATATACATTTTATGGACACAGTCAATTTTACAATAATTATATTTTGTTTGTTTTTACTCATGAACTTCCTCTACCCTCAACTTCCTCCGATCATTTTCATGATGTCCATCCTGTTTGCTTCTATATGCCATATCTTTCTAACTGTGCTCTTTCACAAAAGCTCTCAACCTATAACCTATATACTTTTTATGGACACAGTATGCTTTACATTAGTTATCTTGTTGTTGTTAGTTGTTATTAGTCCCATTCTTCAGCTCCATTCAACCCCTCCCATCTATCTCTTAACACCATCCATATTGGATTTCTATTTGCCATATATTTTTCAACTGTATTGTGATGTTTCACAAAAGTTCTGAACCTTTCTATTCTCATTGTTTCTACAGATTCAAAATTGAAAATAATTTTTTTTGCTAAAAGTATTATTATACATATTTGGGATATGTATTCCGAGTATATCCACATCACCATCAGACAATTTTATTTGTAAACTACATGGTAATGTAAAAATTGTATTTTTTAGTTATCCAATACGTAATATAGTACATTTATCATAATTTGGTTGCAATCCCTAGAGGTTAGAACATTTATCTAGATCATCTATGAGGCTGTGGAGGGATTCAAGTTGTGGATTTAAAAGAAAACATGAATCATCGTACAATGGTACATTGTATTTGAAAAAGTTCAAAAAGTATTTCAAAAAGTATTTGATCCCCTGCTGATTTTGTACATTTGCCCACTGACAAAGACATGATCAGTCTATAATTTTAATGGTAGGTTCATTTGAATAGTGAGAGACAGAAAAACAAAACAAAAATCCAGAAAAACACATGTCAAAAATGTTATAAATTGATTTGCATTTTAATGAGGGACTGACCAATAAACATTCACATGGGCGTGGTCTGTCACATAAATGCATACAAATCAGTCACGGATATTAGTATTGTAACGAAACTTGGTACACATGTTCCAAACACTGTGAAGACCTAACATATGGAAGCACATTCATATCGACCTCACGGTGGCGCTATAATCTCTTGATCTGTTTGACTCAGAGTGATGACATTTGGCACACATGCTCAAGGCTATGAGTCTAGCTAAACCGTAAAATATGGTTGAGTTTGGCTACACTGTAGCACAGTTGGACAGGAAAAAACATTCATGCAAGCTGTGAGCCCAAGAAACCAGTGTGGGGGGGGTACTGTGTCAGTCCCTAAACAGAGCCAACAAAGGCGGATTTGAAGGCTGTTGCTATTTCATCCTGTGGTACACCGTCATTCACATTGATTTCCAGTCTTTTTGCAGTGTTACTATGGTCTTTCCCTGTTAACTTTTTTAGATTCTCCCAGATCAATTTATAATTTCCCTTTGCTTCACCAATTAGGTTGATTAAAAGCTGGCCTTGGCCTGCCTGATTTCTTTCATCACCTTATTTGTCAACATGGTGAACCTACGTCTGTCTCTAATCTGGACTTTAAGTCTGTTTTTAGAGCATGATCTCATTCTGTCATCAGTTTCCAGATTTCTCCATTTAGCCAAGGAAGAGTACTCTTTTTAGCCAGGTTTTGAATTTGATTTTCTTTAGGAAGCCATTTATTGTGGTCTCGATTGTGGATTGAAAAAACCTGACTATCAGCTTCCACATTCGTATAGGACAAGAGATCATTCCAGTTAATTTCCTTAATTGTGTTATCAAAATCATTTAATTCCACTCTTATCTATTCTGAGCTGATCAGGCTTTCTAACAGTAGAGAGGTTCAACCTGTTCTTGGAAAGCCTTCTGGCTATAAGTGTCAGATTATGATCAGACAGCCCCGTAACCATATTGAATGATTTAGTCACTCTCTGGTTTATTAATGAACATTAGATCAATCTGTGTTTCAGAGCAACAAGTCACCCTGGTTGGCCTTTTAACTAGCTGTCTAAGGTCAAAGGTATTAGTGATCCGTTAGAGGGTTTTCCTACAAGACTTGTCTTCAATAATTAATGTTAAAAGATGACCGCTTTCCCAAAATCACATTCCCTAAGCATGTTATTAAACTGATGAAAAAACAGACTTGGTGGAAGGTGGTCTAAACGTTCCTTTTGGGGAGACAGTGGAACGTTCAGGGCTATACACTGTCATTATCAATCTGTTTACATCGGATATGTTCTTTAATGTCAATCATCAGACTCCCTCCTCTTCCTCCAATCCTGTCTCTCCTGAAAACATTGTAGCCGGGCACAATCAAAGCAGCAGATGGAGTTTTTTTATTTTTATGGAGCCATGTCTCTGAAAGGCAGAGGAAGTCAAGGTTGGAGTCTGTGAGAAGATGTTGAATTTGGTCACTTTTTGGAATGACACTGCGAATGTTCAAGAAACCCCCTTTGTAGTCCCTTGGGACCCAGACGACCAGAGAGTCATTGACACATTGAAAAAAAGTAACATTTCCTGTGTTTTCTGATGACTGGGTTTAGGTGTAATGTAGACGCAAGGAAGCAGGAAGCAGGAAGCAGGAAGCAGTTAGTTTAATAACAACGAACATGGAGTGATACAAAACACAGAGAAGCTTGGAAACATAAAGTACCTGATGACTGATAACAACAGAGGGCTATATCACATTTACATTTCAGTCATTTAGCAGACGCTCTTATCCAGAGCGACTTACAGTTAGTGAATACATATATTTTTATTTTTCATACTGGCACCCCGTGGGAATCTAACCCACAACCCTGGCGTTGCAAACGCCATGCTCTATCAACTGAGCTACATCCCTGCTGGCCATTCCCTCCCCTACCCTGGACGACGCTGGGCCAATTGTGCGCCGCCCATGAGTCTCCCGGTCGCGGCCGGCTATATAAAGGCTCATCAAGGGAGTCATGAAGTCCAGGTGTGACAGATGAGTCGCAGGTGTGCGTAATGATGGTTGCCAGGTGTGCGTAATGACGGTTGCCAGGTGTGCGTAATGACGGTTGCCAGGTGTGCGTAATGATGGTTGCCAGGTGTGCGTAATGACGGTTGCCAGGTGTGCGTAATGACGGTTGCCAGGTGTGCGTAATGATGGTTGCCAGGTGTGCGTAATGATGGTTGCCAGGTGTGCGTAATGACGGTTGCCAGGTGTGCGTAATGATGGTTGCCAGGTGTGCGTAATGACGGTTGCCAGGTGTGCGTAATGACGGTTGCCAGGTGTGCGTAATGACGGTTGCCAGGTGTGCGTAATGATGGTTGCCAGGTGTGCGTAATGACGGTTGCCAGGTGTGCGTAATTACGGTTGCCAGGTGTGCGTAATGATGGTTGCCAGGTGTGCGTAATAATGGTTGCCAGGTGTGCGTAATGATGGTTGCCAGGTGTGCGTAATGATGGTTGCCAGGTGTGCGTAACGATGGTTGCCAGGTGTGCGTAATAATGGTTGCCAGGTGGGTGTAATGATGGTTGCCAGGTGTGCGTAATGATGGTTGCCAGGTGTGCGTAATGACGGTTGCCAGGTGTGCGTAATGATGGTTGCCAGGTGTGCGTAATGATGGTTGCCAGGTGTGTGTAATGATGGTTGCCAGGTGTGCGTAATGATGGTTGCCAGGTGTCCGTAACGATGGTTGCCAGGTGTGCGTAACGATGGTTGCCAGGTGTGCGTAATAATGGTTGCCAGGTGTGCGTAATGATGGTTGCCAGGTGTGCGTAACGATGGTTGCCAGGTGTGCGTAACGATGGTTGCCAGGTGTGCGTAATAATGGTTGCCAGGTGTGCGTAATGATGGTTCCCAGGTGTGCGTAACGATGGTTGCCAGGTGTGCGTAATGATGGTTGCCAGGTGTGCGTAATGATGGTTGCCAGGTGTGCGTAATGATGGTTGCCAGGTGTGCGTAACGATGGTTGCCAGGTGTGCGTAACGATGGTTGCCAGGTGTGCATAAGGATGGTTGCCAGGTGTGCGTAATGATGGTTGCCAGGTGTGCGTAATGACGGTTGCCAGGTGTGCGTAATGATGGTTGCCAGGTGTGCATAATGATGGTTGCCAGGTGTGCGTAATGATGGTTGCCAGGTGCGCGTAATGATGGTTGCCAGGTGTCCGTAACGATGGTTGCCAGGTGTGCGTAATGATGGTTGCCAGGTGTGCGTAATGATGGTTGCCAGGTGTGCGTAATGATGGTTGCCAGGTGTGCGTAACGACGGTTGCCAGGTGTGCATAATGACGGTTGCCAGGTGTGCATAATGACGGTTGCCAGGTGTGCGTAATGATGGTTGCCAGGTGTGCGTAATGATGGTTGCCAGGTGTGCGTAATGACGGTTGCCAGGTATGCGTAATGATGGTTGCCAGGTAGTGCTATTAACTATCCCTTCCGCTTGCACTGGACGTGGGGAACTAATAAAACAGTTTACGTGCCAGAAGCACGGAGATAGTGTATTGCATCTTGGATATGTTTGGAGAGTCAAATTTCATCTTGGAGCCGGGTGACTCGAGACAAATCATGGGACCACACCACTCACCCACTTCCGTGGCGGCGATGATTAGAGGACGCGGCCAGCCACTGCTCCCCACTCCGGTGAGTATCGCTGGCTCGGTGATGTTAGGCCCAGGGTTGAGTTGCACATCCCCGAAGAGCAGGAGGGTAGTGAACAGGTCGTTCAGTAGACGGTACCTGGACACAATTCTGTATTATATTGATGTACTATTTTCCACACAAACAGAGAGAGAGAGAGAGGAAACCACAGCGTCGGAGAGATAGAGAGAGAGAGAGAGACAGCATCACTGTAACCTCAATATTCATGATGACCCAAAAGAGAGCAAACATACAGCAGATTAAATTCCCATTAAAATTTTGGCTGCTCTTATTGCTGTTATTGGCACAGGTGATTCTCGCATGGTGTGGACACACACCCATCTCTCACCGTTGGCACTGTTCAGTGTAAATGGAGAAGCAGCACATCACCACAGTCACGTTCCACTTCCTGTACAATATGAATCGCAGCATTGCCAGGGCGACCTAGAGAGAGAGAGAGAGAGAGAGAGTGTGTGTGTGTGTGTGTGTGTGAGAGAGAGAGGGAGAATTGGGTGGCCCAGAACAGCTATGGGGCTAAATGCCTCCTGTCGACTGAAATTAAATGAGAACTTAATGGCTGGAGTTCTTTGTGGTGGAGCATTGGTCATCATGGAAAGAAGAGTCTTAAATGGTACCACATTCCCTATATACAGTAGTGCACTACTTTTAACCAGGGCCTATAGGGTCTATGTAGGGAATAAGGTGCCATTAGAGACGTAGCCTCAGACATCATGGACCAGGAGACCAAGTGGTTTTTAGACACACCTCAGACATCATGGACCAGGAGACCAAGTGGTTTTTAGACACACCTCAGACATCAGGAGACCAGAACAGCTTCTCTGTGCTATCTGAATCGGAGTATCCAGTTTGTTTGGCTTCCGTAAAGCTGATAGTGATTCACGGCCTGATTTACTGCCCACCCCATTGGGCAAAACTGATTGGAATAATGTTATTATAACCAGTTTTACGTTTATTTGTTTCATTACAAACAGTTTTGCCAACTGACTCTTTTTGAGTCACTGTGTGACACTCTGGCTCCATGGACTTTGAGTATTGAGCCAGGGTTGTTCATTTTCTTTTGGGTGTATTTCTATGTTGGGTATTCTGGTTGTTTCATTTCTATGTGTGGTGATTGTTCGTGATTATTCAGGTGACTCCCAATCGGAGGTAACGAGTGACAGCTGTCGGCTCGTTATCTCTGATCGGGAGCCATATTTATACTGTGTGTTTTTCTGCGTGGGTATTGTGGGTTTTTGTTCCATGTTTCTGTCAGTGTTACAGAGGACTTCACTATCGTCATTTGTTGTTTTTTTGTGGTTGCTTTATTTAATAAAGTCATCATGTTCACTCCACGCGCTGCGTATTGGTCCGCTTCCTCAGACGATCGTGACAGAAAAACCCACCATAGAAGGACCAAGCAGCGTGTCCAGGAGCAAGACAGCTGGACATGGGAGGAAGCGCCTGGTAAGGAGATCGAGAGGCTGGCGATGGCCCAGGTGGGCAAATCGTGGTCCTGGGAGGACATGCTCGGGGGCAAGGGACCTTGGGGGAAGATCAAGGCCCTGGCGAGAGAGGAGCAACGGCGTCAGCAGGGCCATCATCGTTGGAAGGACGAGAGGCAACCCCAAAAAGTTTTTGGGGGGCACATGGCTTGGGCGGCTGGGCAGCAGGAGGCTGCTACAGGGAGACGTGGAGAGAAGGCTATCGGATTACGGGAGCCATTGGCGAGTAGAGGAAGGGAAGTTGTTGCGGCACGGCTGAGAGACTGATGTGTGTTACCAGTCCGGTCCGGCCCGTTCCTGATCCCCAGTTAAAGCCAGTGGTGTGTGTTCCCAGTACGGACCGGCCTGTTCCTACTCCACGCATCAAGCCCACGGTGTGCGTCGCCAGCCCAGCCCGGCCTGTTCCTGCTCCACGCACAGAACCTACGGTGTGCGTCGCCAGCCCAGCCCGGCCTGTTCCTGCTCCACGCACCAAGGATACGGTGTGCGTCGACAGCCCAGCCCGGCCTGTTCCTGCTCCACGCACAGAACCTACGGTGTGCGTCGCCAGCCCAGCCCGGCCTGTTCTGCTCCACGCACAGAACCTACGGTGTGCGTCGGCAGCCCTGCCCGGCCTGTTCCTGCTCCACGCACCAAGGATACGGTGTCGTTGACAGCCCTGCCCGGCCTGTTCCTGCTCCACGCACCAAGCCCACGGTGTGCGTCGCTCGCCTCAGCCCGGCCTGTTCCTGCTCCACGCACAGAACCTACGGTGTGCGTCGCCAGCCCAGCCCGGCCTGTTCCTGCTCCACGCACAGAGGATACGGTGTGCGTCGACAGCCCAGCCCGGCCTGTCCCTGCCACCGCGCACCAAGTCTACGGTGCGCGTCGCCAGCCCGACCCGCCTGTTCCTGCCACCCGCACCAAGTCTACGGTGCGCGTCGCCAGCCCGACCTGGCCTGTTCCTGCCACTCGCACCAAACTGACGGTGCGCGTCGCCAGCCCGGTCCGGCCTGTTCCTGCCACCCGCACCAAGTCTCACGGTGCGCGTCGCCAGCCCGGTCCGGCCTGTTCCTTCTCCCG
This sequence comes from Coregonus clupeaformis, assembly GCF_020615455.1. Taxonomy (NCBI): domain Eukaryota; kingdom Metazoa; phylum Chordata; class Actinopteri; order Salmoniformes; family Salmonidae; genus Coregonus; species Coregonus clupeaformis. The sequence goes on along the minus strand of NC_059199.1, from coordinate 63,505,384 downwards.
CACTAGCCCTGAGATGCGTGTCCTCGGCCCGGTACCTCCAGTTCCGGCACTACGCGCCAGGCCTAAGGTGCGCCTCAGGCGGCCAGAGTCTGCCGTCTGCCCCACGGCGCCTGAACTGCCCGTCTGCCCAACGGCGCCTGAACTGCCCGTCTGCCCAACGGCGCCTGAACTGCCCGTCTGCCCAACGGCGCCCGAACTGCCCCGTCTGCCCAACGGCACCTGGACTGCCCGTCTGCCCAACGGCGCCTGAACTGCCCGTCTGCCCAACAGCGCTTGAACTGCCCGTCTGCCCAACGGCGCTAAAGCCGCCCGTCTGTACTGAACCTGCAAAGCCGCCCCGTCTGCCATGGCCTTCAGAGCCGCCGCCAGACCGGAGCCGCTAGAGCCTTCCGCCAGACAGGAGCCGCTAGAGCCTTCCGCCAGACAGGAGCCGCTAGAGCCTTCCGCCAGACAGGATCAGCCAGAGCCTTCCGCCAGAACCCAGGATCAGCCAGAGCCTTCCTTGCCAGACAGGATCAGCCAGAGCTTTCCGCCAGACAGGATCAGCCAGAGCCTTCCGCCAGACAGGATCAGCCAGAGCCTTCCCCAGACAGATCAGCCAGATCCGTCCAGCCAGCCATGAGCCGTCCAGCCAGGATCCGCCAGACCCGTCCAGCCAGGATCCGCCAGAGCCGTCCAGCGGATCCGCCAGAGCCGTCCAGCCAGGATCCGCCAGAGCCAGCCAGCCAGGATCCGCCATTCCGTCCGGTGCTGCCCTTAGTCCAGGTGCTGCCCCTCAGCCCGGTGCTGCCCAGCCCGGTGCTGCCCCTTAGTCGGTGCTGCCCTGAGTCGGTGATGCCTCTTAGTCCAGTGCTGTCCCTTAATCCTGTGGGGTTTAGTTGGGGGGTGGTCATTTGGAGGAGGCTACGTAAGCGGGTAGTGACTATGGTGGGGTGGGGACCACGACCAGTGCCAGAGCCGCCACCATGGACAGAGCGCCCACCCAGACCCTCCCTAGACTGTATGTTGGTGCGCCCGGAGTTCGCACCTTTAGGGGGTACTGTGACACTCTGGCTCCATGGACTTTGAGTATTGAGCCAGGTTGTTCATTTTCTTTTGGGTGTATTTCTATGTTGGGTATTCTGGTTGTTTCATTTCTATGTGTGGTGATTGTTCGTGATTATTCAGGTGACTCCCAATCGGAGGTAACGAGTGACAGCTGTCGGCTCGTTATCTCTGATTGGGAGCCATATTTATACTGTGTGTTTTCTCGTGGGTATTGTGGGTTTTTGTTCCATGTTTCTGTCAAGTGTTACAGAGACTTCACTATCGTCATTTGTTGTTTTTTGTGGTTGCTTTATTTAATAAAGTCATCATGTTCACTCCACGCGCTCGTATTGGTCCGCTTCCTCAGACGATCGTGACACACTGTCTGCTTGCCCTCTAACCA
>NC_059199.1:63499131-63503855 GCF_020615455.1 Coregonus clupeaformis | reverse complement strand
GAGAATTCATCTCCTTCCTGAGCGGTATGACGGCTGCGTGGTCCCATGGTGTTTATACTTGCGTACTATTGTTTGTACAGATGAACGTGGTACCTTCAGGCATTTGGAAATTGCTCCCAAGAATGAACCAGACTTGTGGAGGTCTACAAAAATGTTTTCTGAGGTCTTGGCTGATGTCAAGCAAAGAGGCACTGAGTTTGAAGGTAGGCCTTGAAATACATCCACAGGTACACCTCCAATTGACTCAAATGATGTAAATTAGCCTATCAGGAGCTTCTAAAGCCATGACATCATTTTCTGGGATTTTCCAAGCTGTTTAAAGGCACAGTCAACTTAGTGTATGTAAACTTCTGACCCACTGGAATTTTGATACAGTGAATTATAAGTGAAATAATCTGTCTGTAAACAATTGTTGGAAAAATTACGTGTCATGCACAAAGTAGATGTCCTAACCGACTTGCCAAAACTATAGTTTGTTAACAAGAAATGTGTGGAGTGGTTGAAAAACGAGTTTTAATGACTCCAACATAAGTGTGTGTAAACTTCTGACTTCAACTGTAGGTCATAGGATGGCATTTGGGACGCACCAACGTCCTACATTCTCCACCTGTCAGTGCTGTGTTTGACTCCAACATCAATGAAACACAGCTGAAAGGCAACTGATTTCAGAATGGGTCTCTGTAGAGTCTGACATTGGTTACAAGCAGTTCCCTCACCTGTAAAATAGTTATTTGAATTTGAATTACATTCTATTAAAGTGTCTTAGCTGAGTCCTAGCTGAAACACATAGCTGAAACACATAGCTGAAACACATTGCTGATACACATAGCTGATACACATAGCTGATAAACATAGCTGAAACACATAGCTGAAACACATAGCTGAAACACATAGCTGAAACACATAGCAGAAACACATAGCTGAAATACATAGCTGATACACATAGCTGAAACACATAGCTGAAACACATAGCTGAAACACATAGCTGAAACACATAGCAGAAACACATAGCTGAAACACATAGCTGATACACATAGCTGAAACACATAGCTGAAACACATAGCTGAAACACATAGCTGATACACATAGCTGAAACACATAGCTGAAACACATAGCTGAAACACATAGCTGATACACATAGCTGATACACATAGCTGAAACACATAGCTGATACACATAGCTGAAACACATAGCTGAAACACATAGCTGAAACACATAGCTGATACACATAGCTGATACACATAGCTGATACACATAGCTGAAACACATAGCTGAAACACATAGCTGAAACACATAGCTGAAACACATAGCTGAAACACATAGCTGAAACACATAGCTGAAACACATAGCTGATACACATAGCTGAAACACATAGCTGAAACACATAGCTGAAATACATAGCTGATACACATAGCTGAAACACATAGCTGATACACATAGCTGAAACACATAGCTGAAACACATAGCTGAAACACATAGCTGAAACACATAGCTGATACACATAGCTGAAACACATAGCTGAAACACATAGCTGAAACACATAGCTGAAACACATAGCTGAAACACATAGCTGAAACACATAGCTGAAACACATAGCTGAAACACTGTCTATAATGGTGTGGCTTGTTACTCTGGTTATCAGTCTGTTTGTGCTAACATTCCACTTCTTGTACAAAGAGTGAAAAACAAGCACAAAACACATCTCGATTTCAGGCCAGTGGATCGTGTCGACTTGTGTAGAACACAGCACCAGTGTGTAATTGACTGAGCCAGCAAAGAGACCATTGAATAACTCTTAATGGATTATAAGACTTCTCTACAAACGATGCACTGATTGGTCTCATATCAGAACGTCATCATGCTGTTATTCTGTAGCTAGGTAATATTCTGCCTTCTTTTCTTGTTCATGATTCTAACAATCAATATCAATCAAGAACAACAGAATGTCTCAGCAATAGACTGAAAAATAACAAAATGCAGAAAATCGACAGAGTTATAACCCAGGCTATAGTTGACAGAGTTATAACCCAGGCTATAGTTGACAGAGTATATATCAGGCTATAGTTGACAGAGTTATATCCCAGGCTATAGTTGACAGAGTTATAACCCAGGCTATAGTTGACAGAGTTATAACCCAGGCTATAGTTGACAGAGTTATATCCCAGGCTATAGTTGACAGAGTTATAACCCAGGCTATAGTTGACAGAGTTATATCCCAGGCTATAGTTGACAGAGTTATAACCCAGGCTATAGTTGACAGAGTTATAACCCAGGCTATAGTTGACAGAGTTATAACCCAGGCTATAGTTGACAGAGTTATAACCCAGGCTATAGTTGACAGAGTTATAACCCAGGCTATAGTTGACAGAGTTATAACCCAGGCTATAGTCGGCTTCAGCTAACTGCCTTCCTCTCATACAACCATTCTCACAGCCTACAGTTCAACGTTTTATTACATATTTTTTACTCTAAAAAGCGTTGTTTCATTCTGACATTTTGGATGTAGCTTTTGAGTAATTGAGTTGACAAACTAAATTGCCTGCTGCTAAATAATGTAGCCTAAATAGTGTTTATAATTAATGAATTAGTTAGTTAGAAGAAAGGCCATGTCTGCATCCTAAATTGCACCATATTCCCTATGTAGTGCACTGCAAAAGTTACTATATAGGGGATAGGATGCCATTTGGGATGCAGTCCCACTTTTCTCCATATACCTGTTATTATGTAAACACGGCATTTATCTTCTTCAGCCTGTTAATTGTTTCTGTTATCTGCAGTGTGCGTATGTGTGTGTGTGTGTCTGTGTGTGTGTGTGTCTGTGTGTGTGTGTCTGTGTGTGTCTGTGTGTGTGCGTATGTGTGTGTGTGTGTCTGTGTGTGTGTCTGTGTGTGTGTGCGTGTGTCTGTGTGTGTGTGTGTGTGTGTCTGTGTGTGTGTGTGTGTCTGTGTGTGTGTCTGTGTGTGTGTGTGTGTGTGTGTCTGTGTGTGTGTGTCTGTCTGTGTGTGTGTGTGTATGTGTGTGTCTGTGTGTGTCTGTGTGTGTGTACGTGTGTGTGTGTGTGTCTGTGTGTGTGTGTGTGTGTGTGTGTGTCTGTGTGTGTGTGTGTGTGTGTCTGTGTGTGTGTGTGTGTGTGTGTGTGTGTCTGTGTGTGTGTGTGTGTGTCTCTGTGTGTGTGTGTGTGTGTCTGTGTGTGTGTGTGTGTCTGTGTGTGTGTGTGTGTGTCTGTGTGTGTGTGTGTGTGTGTGTGTGTGTGTGTGTGTGTGTGTGTGTGTGTGTGTGTGTGTGTCTGTGTGTGTGTGTGTGTGTGTGTGTGTGTGTGTGTGTGTGTGTGTCTGTGTGTGTGTGTGTGTGTCTGTGTGTGTGTGTGTGTGTGTGTGTGTGTGTGTGTGTGTGTGTGTGTGTGTGTGTGTGTGTGTGTGTGTGTGTGTGTGTGTGTGTGTGTGTGTGTGTGTGTGTTAACATTTACCGTTTCTGCCCGGGTTGTTTCGTCATTGTAGAGCCTCTAATTAAATTCCTGATAAATTACTTTTTGATAACAACAAATATAACACTTTCTGTTTATCTTATTTGGTTATTTTCTTCCAAAACGAACAAGCTAATGAGTTGGGGAGGTGTCCAGGGCAAACCTTATTTATACTCATTGATTTAAAAAGGAACATTGTGCAGAATATTGCCAGACGGACTAACATAAGACGTTTTTTAAATCTTAAGTTTGTCATTGGTTTGTCTGAAAAGTAACTGAGAGAATTAGTTTGGCATGGATTTGGATTCTACCTGTAAGAGTCATTCCAAGTCTGAACACCCAGATCAATGGACCACACTGTGAAGGCCACCTCCAATCAATACCGAGTTTCTCTGAACACCCAGATCAATGGACCACACTGTGAAGGCCACCTCCAATCAATACCGAGTTTCTCTGAACACCCAGATCAATGGACCACACTGTGAAGGCCACCTCCAATCAATACCGAGTTTCTCTGAACACCCAGATCAATGGACCACACTGTGAAGGCCACCTCCAATCAATACCGAGTTTCTCTGAACACCCAGATCAATGGACCACACTGTGAAGGCCACCTCCAATCAATACAGAGTTTCTCTGAACACCCAGATCAATGGACCACACTGTGAAGGCCACCTCCAATCAATACCGAGTTTCTCTGAACACCCAGATCAATGGACCACACCTTGAAGGCCACCTCCAATCAATACCAATTTTCTCTGAACACCCAGATCAATGGACCACACTGTGAAGGCCACCTCCAATCAATAACAATTTTCTCTGAACACCCAGATCAATGGACCACACTGTGAAGGCCACCTCCAATCAATACCGATTTTCTCTGAACACCCAGATCAATGGACCACACTGTGAAGTCCACCTCCAATCAATACCGAGTTTATCTGTACCATCGCTGTTGCTTTTGTTCACCTTTGGTGTTTCCAGACAGAAAGAAAACACAAATGTCCTTCCCCTGTCATTCCGACAATACTGACCATTATCCCAGCGGCATGGGGTAAGCCAGTTTGTGTCTCAGGTCCCAATTGGAAGGAAGGAGTTATAGATGCAGTAAAGAGGTCAATGAAAAACGCAGACCGTGGGAGATAGAAGGAGGATACCGGATTGACGCACATTCAACAGATCTGATCTAACAAAGTGAATATTTCTCAAATCTGTCATGATTGATGTATAGTAAAGGGGGGCTCATAATGTGGTTACTAAA
>NC_059199.1:63444131-63494131 GCF_020615455.1 Coregonus clupeaformis | reverse complement strand
ACGTTGCCGGACACAAATACACACGAATGCACACGCTGTAATGTCTGTTACCCATGACCCTCTCTGTTTAGTCAGACCAACCACAAACCTGTCTGATTGTATAGTCCCTCTCTCTTTCAATTTAAAGGGTTTTATTGGCATGGGAAATGTATGTTAACATTGCCAAAGCAAGTGAAGTAGATAATAAACAAAAGTGAAATAAACAATAAATATTAACAGTAAACATTACACTCACAAAAGGTACAAAAGAATAAAGATATTTCAAATGTCATATTATGTGCAAATAGTTAAAGTACAAAAGGGAAAATAAATAAACATAAATACGGGTTGTATTTACAATGGTGTTTGTTCTTCACTGGTTGCAATTTTCTTGTGGCAACAGGTCACAAACATTGCAGCTGTGATGTCACACTGTGGTATTTCACCCAATAGATAAGGGAGTTTTTCAAAATTGGATTCGTTTTCGAATTCTTTGTGGTTCTGTGTTCTGAGGGAAATATGTGTCTCTCATATGGTCATACATTTGGCAGGAAGTTAGGAAGTGCAGCTCAGTCTCCACCTCCTTTTGTGGGCAGTGTGCACATAGCCTGTCTTCTCTTGAGAGCCAGGTCTGCCTACGGCGGCCTTTCTCAATAGCAAGGCTATGCTCACTGAGTCTGTACATAGTCAAAGATTTTCTTAATTTTGGGTCAGTCACAGTGGTCAGGTATTCTGTCACTGTGTACTCTCTGTTTAGGGCCAAATAGCATTCTAGTTTGCTCTGTTCTTTTGTAAATTATTTCCAATTTGTCAAGTAATTACAGTGGGGAAAACAAGTATTTAGTCAGCCACCAATTGTGCAAGTTCTCCCACTTAAAAAGATGAGAGAGGCCTGTAATTTTCATCATAGGTACACGTCAACTATGACAGACAAATGGAGAAAAAGAAATCCAGAAAATCACATTGTAGGATTTTTTATGAATTTATTTGCAAATTATGGTGGAAAATAAGTATTTGGTCACCTACAAACAAGCAAGATTTCTGGCTCTCACAGACCTGTAACTTCTTCTTTAAGAGGCTCCTCTGTCCTCCACTCGTTACCTGTATTAATGGCACCTGTTTGAACTTGTTATCAGTATAAAAGACACCTGTCCACAACCTCAAACAGTCACACTCCAAACTCCACTATGGCCAAGACCAAAGAGCTGTCAAAGGACACCAGAAACAAAATTGTAGACCTGCACCAGGCTGGGAAGACTGAATCTGCAATAGGTAAGCAGCTTGGTTTGAATAAATCAACTGTGGGAGCAATTATTAGGAAATGGAAGACCACTGATAATCTCCCTCGATCTGGGGCTCCACGCAAGATCTCACCCCGTGGGGTCAAAATGATCACAAGAACGGTGAGCAAAACTCCCAGAACCACACGGGGGGACCTAGTGAATGACCTGCAGAGAGCTGGGACCAAAGTAACAAAGCCTACCATCAGTAACACACTACGCCGCCAGGGACTCAAATCCTGCAGTGCCAGACGTGTCCCCCTGCTTAAGCCAGTACATGTCCAGGCCCGTCTGAAGTTTGCTAGAGTGCATTTGGATGATCCAGAAGAGGATTGGGAGAATGTCATATGGTCAGATGAAACCAAAATAGAAAAAAAACTCAACTCGTCGTGTTTGGAGGACAAAGAATGTTGAGTTGCATCCAAAGAACACCATACCTACTGTGAAGCATGGGGGTGGAAACATCATGCTTTGGGGCTGTTTTTCTGCAAAGGGACCAGGACGACTGATCCGTGTAAAGGAAAGAATGAATGGGGCCATGTATCGTGAGATTTTGAGTGAAAACCTCCTTCCATCAGCAAGGGCATTGAAGATGAAACGTGGCTGGGTCTTTCAGCATGACAATGATCCCAAACGCAACGAAGAAGTGGCTTCGTAATAAGCATTTCAAGGTCCTGGAGTGGCCTAGCCAGTCTCCAGATCTCAACCCCATAGAAAATCTTTGGAGGGAGTTGAAAGTCTGTGTTTCCCAGCGACAGCCCCAAAACATCACTGCTCTAGAGGAGATCTGCATGGAGGAATGGGCCAAAATACCAGCAACAGTGTGTGAAAACCTTGTGAAGACTTACAGAAAACGTTTGACCTGTGTCATTGCCAACAAAGGGTATATAACAAAGTATTGAGAAACTTTTGTTATTGACCAAATACTTATTTTCCACCATAATTTGCAAATAAATTCATAAAAAATCCTACAATATGGTTTTCTGGATTTTTTTTCCTCATTTTGTCTGTCATAGTTGACGTGTACCTATGATGGAAATTACAGGCCTCTCTCATCTTTTTAAGTGGGAGAACTTGCACAATTGGTGGCTGACTAAATACTTTTTTCCCCCACTGTATGTTTTTGTTTTGTCATGATTTGGTTGGGTCTAATTGTGTTGCTGTCCTGGGGCTCTGTGGGAAGGTTTGGGAATCACTTCCTTTTAGGTGGTTGTAGAATTTAACAGCTCTTTTCTGGATTTGGAAAATTAGCGGGTATCGGCCTAATTCTGCTCTGCATGCATTTTTTGGTCTTTTACGTTGTACACAGAGGATATTCTAACGGAATATTTTTGTTGTTTGTATACATGGATTTTTTAATATCGTATGTTTTTCCCCCAACACCACTTTCCATCAATTTGTATAGCAGGCCCTCATGCCAAATTGAGTCAACAAAGCGTGAGAAGAAGTATTCACCCCCTTGGCATTTTTCCTATTTTGTTGCTGTCAACGGGTGCTGAAGGTGGGTGTGGTGTGTGAATCAGGCGCAGGACGCAGACGCTCAGTCCAAAGGCTTTAGTGCAATATTCACAAAAGACATAAGCACAATAAGCCCGAAGGCGAATACACGGCGCACACAGGCGACAAAACAAACAGCGCACTAACATGTGCAAAAGAACCTCTCCAAAACACTGGAGGGAAAATAGTAGCTCCAACACGAAACAGAAGAGCAATCACACACAAAGACACACACAACCAACGAGAACGAAATAGGACACTAACGAGGACTAACAAGACACAGGTGTACAACATCAAGACAAAACCAAACGAACATGAAACATAGATCGGTGGCAGCTAGTACTCCGGGGACGACGACCGCCGAAGCCTGCCCGAACCAGGAGGAGGAGCAGCCTCGGCCGAAACCGTGACAGTACCCCCCCCCTTGACGCGCGGCTCCAGCCGGGCGCCGACCCCGGCCTCGGGGACGACCAGGAGGATGCGGAGCAGGGCGCGCGGGATGGTCCCGGTGGAACTCCGACAGGAGAGGTGGGTCTAGGATGTCCCTCCGCGGCACCCAGCACCGCTCCTCCGGGCCGTACCCCTCCCACTCCATTAGATACTGGAGACCCCCCATCCGGCGTCTGGAGTCCAAGATGGACCGAATGGTGTACGCCGGAGCCCCCTCGATGTCCAGTGGGGGCGGAGGAGTCTCTCCTATCTCATTGTCCTGGAGTGGACCAGCTACCACCGGCCTGAGAAGAGACACATGGAACGAGGGGTTAATATTCTTATACTCAACAGGTAGATGTAACCTATAACACACCTCGTTCAATCTTCTCAGGACTTTAAAGGGCCCCACAAACCGCCAACCCAGCTTCCGGCAGGGCAGGCGGAGGGGTAGGTTTCTGGTAGAGAGCCAGACTCGATCTCCGGGTGCGTACACCGGCCCCTCACTGCGGTGGAGATCGGCGCTCGCCTTGTGACGAAGGACGGCCCGCTGCAGGTGGACGTGGGCAGCGTTCCACGTCTCTTCCGAGCGCCTCATCCAATCATCCACCGCAGGGGCCTCGATCTGGCTCTGCTGCCACGGTGCCAGAACCGGCTGGTAACCTAATACACATTGGAAGGGGGTTAGGTTGGTAGAGGAGTGGCGGAGAGAGTTCTGGGCCATCTCGGCCCAGGGGAGGTACCTTGACCACTCCTCAGGCCGGTCCTGGCAATACGACCTCAGAAACCTACCCACATCCTGGTTGACACGTTCTACCTGCCCGTTACTCTCCGGGTGGTACCCTGAGGTAAGGCTAACCGAGACCCCCAAACGCTCCATGAACGCTCTCCAAACACGGGAGGTAAACTGGGGGCCTCGATCAGACACTATATCCTCGGGCACCCCGTAATGCCGGAAGACGTGGGTAAATAGGGCCTCAGCGGTCTGTAGGGCAGTAGGAAGACCCGACATAGGGAGAAGACGACAGGCCTTAGAGAACCGGTCCACAACGACCAGGATGGTGGTATTCCCCTGAGAGAGGGGAAGGTCTGTCACAAAATCCACTGAGAGGTGGGACCATGGTCGTTGTGGAACGGGCAGGGGTTGTAACTTACCCCTGGGCAGATGTCGGGGCGCCTTACACTGGGTGCACACCGAGCAGGAGGAGACATAAACCCTCACATCCCTAGCCAAAGTAGGCCACCAGTATTTAGTGCTAATGCAATGCACTGTCCGGCCAATACCCGGATGTCCAGAGGAGGGGGACGTGTGAGCCCAGTAAATGAGTCGATACCGAATCTCGAGCGGAACGTACCTCCGACCCTCAGGACACTGTGGAGGGCTGGGGTCGGTACGCAGCGCTCGCTCGATTTCGGCATCGACCTCCCATACCACCGGTGCCACAAGGCAAGACTCCGGTAGTATGGGAGTAGGCTCAACGGACCTCTCCTCCGTGTCATACCGCCGGGACAGCGCATCTGCCTTACCATTCTGGGACCCAGGGATGTACGTGATTTTAAATACGAACCTGGTGAGAAACATACTCCATCGAGCCTGGCGAGGATTCAGTCTCCTCGCTGCCCGGATGCACTCCAGGTTCCGATGGTCAGTCAAAATGAGGAAAGGGTGTTGAGCCCCCTCAAGCCAATGCCTCCACACCTTAAGGGCTTGAACTACAGCTAACAGCTCCCTGTCCCCAACGTCATAGTTTGGGCACTTGGTTTGGACTTTCCACCAAAGTCGCCCCCACGGAAACACCCAGACATCGCCCCTCGCACTGAGCAGACCACCCATCGAGAGCCCTCTGTTGCCACGAAATAGCAGGGTTATGGGTGCTTAACCAGGGAATTCCCAGCACCACCGGGTACGCAGGAGAGTCGATCAGATACAGCTGTATAGTCTCTTCATGACCCCCCTGCGCACACATCCTAAGTGGCGCTGTGATCTCCCTAATCAGCCCCGACCCCAACGGGCGGCTATCTAAGGCATGAACGGGAAAAGGGTTTTCAACAGGTAGGAGAGGGATCCCTAAATCTAAACAAAACTTCCGATCAACAAAATTCCCAGCTGCGCCTGAATCTACTAGCGCCTTATGCTGGGAATGAGGTGCAACCTGTGGAAAACAAACAGGTATACAAAAGTGCGCAACAGAAAGCTCTGGGTAAGTGGGACGTCTACTCACCTGGGAGGCCCCCAGTGCGTGGCCTGTTGTCTTCTCCCCCGGGAGAACCCTCCCCAGCACCTGGCCGCAGTGTGCCCTCCACGACCGCACTTGGTGCAGGAGACAGGCCCCCTCGGGCTCCTCCTCCTCCTTTCTCTAGCGCCGGCACCCCCGAGCTCCATAGGGCTCGGCTCGGAGGTGCCGGAGGGCGGAATGGAAGGACCCCCTAGGGACGTCCACGGGTGGCCAGCAGGGTGTCCAGACGGATGGACATATCGACCAACTGGTCGAAGGTAAGATGGGTATCCCTGCAGGCCAACTCACGTTGAACTTCCTCCCGTAGGCTACATCGAAAATGGTCGATGAGGGCCCGTTCATTCCACCCTGCGTCCGCCGCTAGAGTCCGGAACTCTAAAGCAAACGCCTGTGCGCTCCTCCTCCCCTGTCTCAGGTGGACTAGACGCTCCCCCGCCGCTTTGCCCTCAGGTGGATGGTCGAACACGGCCTTGAAGCGACGGGAGAACTCGGCGTAGGTGATGGTGTGGGCGTCCATCTTCCTCCACTCGGCGTTAGCCCACTCCAACGCCTTGCCCGTGAGACAGGAGATGAGGGCGGAAACGCTCTCGTGTCCCGAGGGCACCGGGTGTACAGTGGCCAGCTAGAGCTCCACCTGCAGGAGGAACCCCTGACACCCGGCAGCTGTACCGTCATACGCCCTCGGGAGCGAGAGCCGAATCCCCCTGGGTTCCGAACCTGGGACTGGTGGACCGGCCGATGGGGTGGGCAGGGTAGGTGGAGGTGTGGGTACCCTGCTGGCCTCCCATCGGTGCAAGGTGTTGATTACGTCCTGTAGAGCGGTCTCCAGTTGTCTTATCTGGCCATCTTGCCCACGGATATGCTCCTCGAGCGACACAGGCGTCACTGCCGATCCTGCTGATTCCATTAAGGTGTGTGATTCTGTCAACGGGTGCTGAAGGTGGGTGTGGTGTGTGAATCAGGCGCAGGACGCAGAGGCTCAGTCCAAAGGCTTTAGTGCAAAATTCACAAAAGACATAAGCACAATAAGCCCGAAGGCGAATACACGGCGCACACAGGCGACAAAACAAACAGCGCACTAACATGTGCAAAAGAACCTCTCCAAAACACTGGAGGGAAGTACGTAGCTCCAACACGAAACAGAAGAGCAATCACACACAAAGACACACACAACCAACGAGAACTAAATAGGACACTAACGAGGACTAACAAGACACAGGTGTACAACATCAAGACAAAACCAAACAAACATGAAACATAGATCGGTGGCAGCTAGTACTCCGGGGACGACGACCGCCGAAGCCTGCCCGAACCAGGAGGAGGAGCAGCCTCGGCCGAAACCGTGACAGTTGCCTTACAACCTGGAATTAAAATGCATTTTTTGGGGGTTTGTATCATTTAATTTACACAACATGCCTACAACTTTGAAGATGCAAAATATTTTTTCGGGTGAAACAAACAAGAAATAAGACAAAATAACAGAAAACTTGAGCGTGCATAACTATTCACCCCCCAAAGTCAATACTTTGCAGAGCCACCTTTTGCAGCAATTACAGCTGCAAGTCTCTTGGGGTATGTCTCTATAAGCTTGGCACATCTAGCCACTGGGATCTTTGCCCATTCTTCAAGGCAAAACTGCTCCAGCTCCTTCAAGTTGGATGGGTTCCGCTGGTGTACAGCAATCTTTAAGTTATACCACATATTCTCAATTGGATTGAGGTCTGGGCTTTGACTAGGCCATTCCAAGACATTTAAATGTTTCCCCTTAAACCACTCAAGTGTTGCTTTAGCAGTATGCTTAGGGTCATTGTCCTGCTGGAAGGTGAACCTCTGTCCCAGTCTCAAATCTCTGGAAGACTGAAACAGGTTTTCCTCAAGAATTTCCCTGTATTCAGCGCCATCCATCATTCCTTCAATTCTGACCATTTTCCCAGTCCTTGCCGATGAAAAACATCCCCGTAGCATGATGTTGCCACCACCATGCTTCATTGTGGGGATGGTGTTCTTGGGGTGATGAGAGGTGTTGGGTTTGCGCCAGACATAGCGTTTTCCTTGATGGCCAAAAATCTCAATTTTAGTCTCATCTGACAAGAGTACCTTTTTCCATATGCTTGGGGAGTCTCCCACATGCCTTTTGGCGAACACCAAACGTGTTTGCTTATTTTTTTCTTTAAGCAATGGCTTTTTTCTGGCCACTCTTCCATAAAGCCCAGCTCTGTGGAGTGTACGGATTTAAGTGGTCCTATGGACAGATACTTCAATCACCACTGTGGAGTTTTGCAGCTCCTTCAGGGTTATCTTTGGTCTCTTTGTTGCCTCTCTGATTAATGCCCTCCTTGCCTGGTCCGTGAGTTTTGGTGGGCGGCCCTCTCTTGGCAGGTTTGTTGTGGTGCCATATTCTTTCCATTTTTTAATAATGGATTTAATGGTGCTCCGTGGGATGTTCAAACTTTCAGATATTTTTTTATAACCCAACCCTGATCTGTACTTCTCCACAACTTTGTCCCTGACCTGTTTAGAGAGCTCCTTGGTCTTCATGGTGCCGCTTGCTTGGTGGTGCCCCTTGCTTAGTGGTGTTGCAGACTCTGGTGTCACGCCCTGGCTCTGGGGACTCTGAAATGTTGAGCCAGGGTGTGGATTTTCTATGTTTAGTTTCTCGGGGTAGCTTCTATGTTGTGTTTTCTATGTTTTGGGTTTTGTTCTAGATCATATAGATCTATGTTGGTCAGGGTGGTTCCCAATCAGAGGCAGCTGTTGCTCGTTGTCTCTGATTGGGAGCCATACTTAGGTAGGCTGTTTTCAGCTATTCTTTGTGGGATCTTGTTCTGATTTGGTTTGTGTTATACCGTAGACGTCACGTTATCGTTGTTGTTTTGACCGTGTGATCATTCTAAATAAATAATATGTTCACCTTCAACGCTGCGCCTTGGTCCGCTTCATCATGTGTCAACGATCGTGACAGAAGATCCCACCTCGACTGGATCAAGCAGCGTGACGAGGAGAGAGGATGGACGTGGGAGGAGATGAGTGCAAGTCTGGCAAGAGGGATGAAGGCCTTGGCCACGGGTAGGAGTGAAGCCCATACAATTTTTAGGGGGGGGCTAACGCCGTGGACGACGGGGCAGCAGGAGGACGCCAGGTTACGGGAGTCACTGGTCACCAGGGGGAAGGAGGTTGTAGAGGCACGGCGAGAGGTACTGGCGTGTGTTGCCAGTCCGGTCCGGCCTGTTCCTGATCCCCACGTAGGGCCAGTGGTATGTGTTCCCAGTACGGTCCGGCCTGTTCCTGCCACTCGCACCAAGTCTACGGTGCGCGTCGCCAGCCCAGTCCGGCCCATTCCTGCTCCCCGCACCAAGTCAGGGGTGCGCTTCGACAGCCCGGCTCGGCCCGTTCCTACTCCCCGCACCAAGTCAGTGGTGCGCTTCGTCAGCCCGGCTCGGCCCGTTCCTGCTCCCCGCACCAAGTCAGGGGTGTGCGTCGTCAGTCCGGCACGGCCCGTGCCTGTTCCACCAGTGGCTGGTCTGGCACCGGTCAGATGCTTCACGTCGGAGCTAGAGCAATCCGCTCCACCAGTGGTCAGTCCAGCTCCGGCCAGCAGAGCCAGACCGGACCAGGGGTACTGTGGGGGGTTAGAGAGGGAGTGGGGATCATGCCCAGAGCCGGATCCGCCGCCAAGGCGGAGTCCCCACCCGGTCCCTCCCCTGTGGTGTTCTGTTGGCGCGGTCGGAGTCCGCGCCTTTGGGGGTACTGTCACGCCCTGGCTCTGGGGACTCTGAAATGTTGAGCCAGGGTGTGGATTTTCTATGTTTAGTTTCTCGGGGTAGCTTCTATGTTGTGTTTTCTATGTTTTGGGTTTTGTTCTAGATCATATAGATCTATGTTGGTCAGGGTGGTTCCAATCAGAGGCAGCTGTTGCTCGTTGTCTCTGATTGGGAGCCATACTTAGGTAGGCTGTTTTCAGCTATTCTTTGTGGGATCTTGTTCTGATTTGGTTTGTGTTATACCGTGGACGTCACGTTACCGTTGTTGTTTTGATCGTGTGATCATTCTAAATAAATAATATGTTCACCTTCAACGCTGCGCCTTGGTCCGCTTCATCATGTGTCAACGATCGTGACATCTGGGGCCTTTCATAACAGGTGTATATATACTGAGATCATGTGACAGATCATGTGACACTTAGATTGCACACAGGTGGACTTTATTTAACTAGTTATGTGACTTCTGAAGGTAAGTTGCACCAGATCTTATTCAGGTGCTTCATAGCAAAGGGGGTGAATACAAATGCATGCACCACTTTTCCGTTGTTTATTTATTTAGAATTTTTTGAAACACTTACTTTTTTTCATTTAACTTCACCAATTTGGACTATTTTGTGTATGTCCATCACATGAAATCCAAATATAAATCTGTTTAAATTACAGGTTGTGATGCAACAAAATAGGAAAAACGGCAAGGGGGATGAATACTTTTGCAAGGCAGTGTATTTCTAGTGACCAGCCTGCCCTATTCCCTATGGGCCCTGTTCATTTGGGACATAACACTAGTCTGAATTATAATATCTGACTGGAAGCTTCATAACAAACAGCCAAGCTACTCATATACCATGCTGTCCAAATTAAATAAGGTTTTTGTTCGCTAGCTACCAACTACTACTGAGGGTATAGAAACCTAGCTGTTCCTCACTAGATAAACCATCAAGCTGCGAGGTTAGACTCTAACCACTTCTGGGGAAATTGGAAAACACTAAATAAACAACAACATGAAGAGCTATCTATCCAAAATGGATATGTATGGGTAAACCACTTCTCCAATCTTTTTGGCTCTATAACAAAGAACAAACAGCAAAAACATATACCTGTATGTGGAAGGGTACCAAAACATTTCTGCAGCATTGAAAGTCCCCAAGAACACAGTGGCCTCCGTCACTTTTTAAATGGAAGAAGTTTGGAACCACCAAGACTCTTCCTAGAGCTGGCTGCCTGGCCAAACTGAGCAATCGGGGGAGAAGGGCCTTGGTCAGGGAGGTGACCAAGAACACGATGGACACTCTGACAGAGCTCCAGAGTTCCTCTGTGGAGATGGGAGAACCTTCCAGAAGGACAACCATCTACCATTAAAATTATATACTGATCATGTCTTTGTCAGTGGGCAAATGTACAAAATCAGCAGGGGATCAAATACTTTTTCCCCTCACTGTATCTGTGCTTTGACACAATCCTGTCTAGGAGCTCTACAGACAATTCCTTCGACCTCATGGCTTGGTTTTTGCTCTGACATGCACTGTCAACTGTGGGACCTTATATAGACCGGTGTGTGCCTTTCCAAATCATGTCCAATCAATTGAATTTACCACAGGTGGACTCCAATCAAGTTGTAGAAACATCTCAAGGATGATCAATGGAAACAGGATGCACCTGAGCTCAATTTCGAGTCACACAGCAAAGGGTCTAAATACTTATGTAAATAATTACTTTTTTTTTTATACATTTACAAAAATATCAAAAAATCAGTTTTTGCTTTGTCATTATGGGGTATTGTGTGTAGATTGATGAGGTGTATTTTATTTTTTAATCCATTTTAGAATTAGGCTGTAACGTAACAAAATGTGGAAAAAGTCAAGGGGTCTGAATACTTTCCGAATGCACTGTATATGTCACATATATGAAAACGGACAATTCTTGTATATTTAACATATATGTGACATATACTTGTGGATACATATATAAGCATATATGGCCATGTTTCCACCATATATGCCCATATAAAACATATAACTAATATACATATATTGCCATATATTACTTTTCTGTATGGGAATGCTCATGTTGTTGTCAAATGTCCCATCAAAGGACTTACATAAGCATTAAGCCTATGTGAAATAATTAATGTTATTATGGAATAACCATTTTAGCACACATAATGAAGTAAGACTATCATATAAACTACAATACACAATCATAATATACTATCAGATAATACTACCATACACTATCATAATATACTATCAGATAATACTACCATACACTATCATAATATACTCTCAGATAATACTACCATACACTATCATAATATACTATCAGATAATACTACCATACACAATCATAATATACTATCAGATAATACTACCATACACTATCATAATATACTATCAGATAATACTACATACACTATCATAATATACTATCAGATAATACTACCATACACTATCATAATATACTATCAGATAATACTACCATACACTATCATAATATACTATCAGATAATACTACCGGTAAGTATCGGAAAGCATTGATGTGAGAGACCATTTATATTTTCAAGACATTTCATTTCATTATAACAAGGTCATTGCTGGTTGCTTTGTGCTACAATAGGCATTGAGATCATTATATAATTTTTTTATTATAATATACCCAGTGTTGTGTTGGTAAAAAAAAAGTAGGGGGGTGTAAACGCTGATCGCCGTTCACGGCCATTTGCGGCGAATAAAGTAACACTATCCCTATATTTTCAACGGTAGGTGGATAAACAGTACAGAATATAACAAAATATAAAAAATGTGTGGGAACCGTGTTTGCATGTGTTTACCGTCCATTACATCACTGGTATTGACATGGTGTTAAGAACTGGTCAGAGCAGAGCACTGTCGCTCACCAGCCAATAGGGTCAAATCACTTAATGCTGTGTCTAATTGGACAGAGACACACACACACACACACACACACTCACTCTCTCACACACACACACACACACACACACACACACACACACACACACAGACAGTTCCTCCGCGTGTAGGGATTGGATAATTGGATGCTCCTTTGACTCCTCATTAGCAGGGGCGTACCGGTGTGTCTCATTGAGTTTGTGTGTGTGTTGTACATAGTGTGGGTGTACTGTATGTGTGATTGTCTGTATGTGTATCCTGTACATCACTGGGGCTGAGCTTCCTGCCATCCAGGACTTCTATACCAGGCGGTGTCGGAGGAAGGCCCCTAAAAAATGGTCCAAGACTCCAGGACCCTGAACAGCTTTCGATCCCCAAGCCATAAAACGGCTAAACCAGGCTGCTAAATAGCTAATCAAATGGCTACCCAGACTACCTGCATTGACCCTTTTATGCTCAGAGTCTCTGCACAAACACTGGAGTCTACCAACACACTCACACATACCTTGGTCACTTCACCCCTACCTACTGTATACGTACATAGCTATATACAGCTCATACCCCTGCACATCAACTCAGTACTGATACTCCCTGTATATAGCCATGTTATTACCTCGTACCCCTGCACATTGACTCAGTACTGATACTCCCTGTATATGACCATGTTATTACCCTGTACTTCCTGTAAATAGCCATGTTATTACCTCGTACCCCAGCATATAGACTCAGTACTGGTACTTCCTGTATAAAGCCGTGTTATTTTTACTCATTATTGCTATCAAATCAAATCAAAAATTTTTTTGTCACATACACGTGTTTAGCAGACGTTATAGTGTGTGTAGCGAAATGCTTGTGCTTCTAGCTCCGACAGTGCAGTAATATCTAACAAGTAATGTCTAACAATTTCACAACATATACCTAATACACACAAAACTAGTAAGGAATGGAATTTAAGAAAATATATAGTGAAGGAAAAAAGTATTTGATCCCCTGCTGATTTTGTACGTTTGCCCACTGACAAAGAAATGATCAGTCTATAATTTTAATGGTAGGTTTATTTGAACAGTGAGAGACAGAATAACAACAAGAAAAAATTCCAGAAAAACGCATATAAAAAAAAAAAAACTCCTTCCCTCAGCCAGGGCATTGAAAATGGGTCGTGGATGGGTATTCCAGCATGACAATGACCCAAAACACATGGCCAAGGCAACAAAGGAGTGGCTCAAGAAGAAGCACATTAAGGTCCTGGAGTGGCCTAGCCAGTCTCCAGACGTTAATCCCATAGAAAATCTGTGGAGGGAGCTGAAGGTTCGAGTTGCCAAACGTCAGCCTCAAAACCTTAATGACTTGGAGAAGATCTGCAAAGAGGAGTGGGACAAAATCCCTCCTGAGATGTGTGCAAACAAGAAACGTCTGACCTCTGTGATTGCCAACAAGGGTTTTGCCACCAAGTACTAACTCATGTTTTGCAGAGGGGTCAAATACATATTTCCCTCATTAAAATGCAAATCAATTTCTAACATTTTTGCATCAAAGCTGGGACCGAGAGAATGAAAAACAGCTTCTATCTCAAGGCCATCAGACCGTTAAATAGCCATCACTAGCACATTAGAGGCAACATATATCAAAAACGCATGTCAAAAATGGGGGTCAAATACTTATTTCCCTCATTAAAATGCAAATTAATTTATAACATTTTTTTCATGCGTTTTTCTGGATTTTTTTGTTGTTATTCTGTCTCTCACTGTTCAAATAAACCTACCATTAAAATGATAGACTGATCATCTCACTGTATATATATGGACAAGCAATGAAAGAGCGGCATGGACTAAGATACAGTGGAATGTTATAGAATAGAATACAGTATATACATATGAGATGAGTAGTGCAAGATATGTAAACATTATTAAAGTGACTAGTGTTCCATTTTTTAAAGTGGCCAGTGATTTCAATAGGCAGCAGCAGCCTCTTAAGTGCTAGTGATGGCTATTTAACAGTCTGATGGCCTTGAGATAGAAGCTGTTTTTCATTCTCTCGGTCCCAGCTTTGATGCACCAGTACTGACCTCGCCTTCTGGATGATAGCGCGGTGAACAGGCAGTGTTTCGGGTGGTTGATGTCCTTGATGATATTTTTGGCCCCCGATAATGCGTTCGGCAGACCGCACCACCCTCTGAAGAGCCACATGGGGGCAGCCGGTCAGGAAATCCAGGACCCAGTTGCACAGGGCGGGTTTCAGACCCAGGTGATATGATCCTTGACTAGTCTCTCGAAGCACTTCATGATGACAGAGGGTGCTACAGGGCGATAGTCATTTAGTTCAGTTACCTTTGCTTTCTTGGGTACAGGAACATTGGTGGCCATCTTGCATGTGGGAACAGCAGACTGGGAAAAGGGAGAGATTGAATATGTCCAGAAACACACCAGCCAGCTGGTCTACGCATGCTCTGAGGGCGCGGCTAGGGATGCCGTCTGGGCCGGCAGCCTTGCGGGGGTTAACACGCTTAAATGTCTTAATCACGTCGACCACGGAGAAGGAGAGGCCACAGTCCTTGGTAGTGGGCCTCGTCAGTGGCGCTGTGTTATCCTCAAAGCGGGAGAAGAAGGTGTTTAGCTTGTCTGGAAGCGAGACGTAGGTGTCGGCGACGTGGCTGGTTTTCCTTTTGTAGTCCGTGATTGTCTGTAGACTCTGCCACATACGTCTCGTGTCTGAGCCGTTGAATTGCGACTCCACTTTGTCTCTATACTGATATTTTGCCAGTTTAATTGCCTTGCGGAGTGAGTAGCTACACTGTTTGTATTCGGCCATATTCCCAGTCACCTTGCCATGGTTAAATGCAGTGGTTCGCGCTTTCAGATTGGCCCGAATGCTGCCACCTATCCACGGTTCCTGGTTAGGGTAGGTTTTAATAGTCACAGTGGGCACAACATCACCTATATAATTCCTGATAAACTCAGTCACCGTTTCAGTGTATTCGTCTAAATTATTTTCGGAAGCTACCCGGAACATATCCCAGTCCGCGTGTTCAAAACATTCTTGAAGTGTGGATTCCGATTGGTCAGACCAGCGTTGAATAGTCCTTAACACGGGTATTTCCTGTTTGAGTTTATTGGTTATTCACTGTGTATTTATTCCTCATCACTATTTCTATTTCTTTTTTTTATTTCTTTTTTATCTTAATGTTTAACACTGCATTGTTGGAAAAGGGCCTTTAAATAAGGACTGCTAGTCTACACCTGTTGTTTACGTAGCATTTCACTGCTAGTCTACACCTGTTGTTTACGTAGCATTTCACTGTTAGTCTACACCTGTTGTTTACGTAGCATTTCACTGTTAGTCTACACCTGTTGTTTACGTAGCATTTCACTGCTAGTCTACACCTGTTGTTTACGTAGCATTTCACTGCTAGTCTACACCTGTTGTTTACAAAGCATTTCTCTGCTAATCTACACTGTGTGAGTGTGTGTGTGTGTGTGTGTGTGAGTACTTGTTTGTGGACATGTTTAACTATACTGTGGGGACCAGAAGTCCCCGCAAGAATAGCAAACTAACAAAAATTTGACCAACTGGGGACATTTTGCAGTTCCCGACAAGGACTAAGGCTATTTCTAGGGGGTTTAGGGTTAGAATTAGCATTAGGGTTAGAATACAATGATTTATACAAACAATACAACTAAAGAATAATGTGTGTGTATTTTGTGTGTGTTAGTGTGATAGAGTGTGTCTGTGTGTGTGTGTGTGTGTGTGTGTGTGCTATTGTGTGTCATTTCACATTCCCTAATGTGCCATCAGATATTTAGTGCCAAAATTAGCCCTTGCTCAATATTCTCCAATGGAATAATCTATTTTCCTATAGTCCTGCCCATTAAGTGCTGTCAATCAATATCAGTAGCATACCAGTTACAGCCAATCAGAGCTGCTAACAGGGGTACAGGTTCTGTCTGACCGCCTATTGGCTCTTTCGCCGCAGATAGAATACACTGCCTGAGCGTGCTTTGGCTAAACTTAACGGTGACACAAGAAACAATGGACTCAGTTATGCCTATCGTAAACTTTATCCGATCAACATTTATCCTTCAACATGGCTTGTTTTGTAGTCTGCTGAAAGACATGTCTGCTGAGCATCATGATCATCTTTTACATAATGACGTTCGGTAGCTAAGTAAGCTAATTCTCTCAAGAGAGTATGTGAGTTTAGGTAGGAGATAATTGCCTTTCTCTGCCGCCACAACAAACCCAACACACACTAAATGTAAATGCTTGATGGGGAGTTTATAGCTGAGGTTTTTTTTTTTTGAGTGGCATCATCTGTCACGCCCTGACTCAGGGGACGTATATTTGTTGAGTCAGGGTGTGTATATTCCGTGTTGTATTGTTTCTATGGTGTAGTATCTGGTATGTCTAGTTCTATGTTGGCCGGGGTGGTTCCCAATCAGAGGCAGCTGTAGATCGTTGTCTCTGATTGGGGACTGTAGTGTATTAAGATTATGACTTAGTTAAGGTTTTAAGTGGAATCTGAGAGGATGTTTATTTAGTGTCAAAGGGAATGGTTTTTAGGGTGACGCCCCATACAAAGACAGGGGATTGGACAGTAGAGGGAGCCACCCATATCTTGGGAAGATTATATATACTGGGTTTAAACGAAGAAGAGCAGAGCAGACATTGCAATTTGGGAACCACTGCTCTCCGGGTGGTCATGACATCCGTAAACTTATGCTGAAATCTTGTGATATGAATAAACCTTATGATCAAAGTTCAGTATGAGCGGACTCCTTTGTTACAGCATAACTAGCAACATTTGACTCGACACTACAGGACCATACTTAGGCAGCTTGTTGGCACCAGTTAGTTGTGGGATCTTGTTCTGTATAGGTTTGTAGTGTGTACCTTGAGACTTCACGTATCGTTTGTTTTGTTGTTTTGTCGTGTGTTCAGTACTTAAATAAACACGTACGCTTATCACGCTGCGCCTTTGGTTCAACCAGTCTTTAAACGATCGTGACATCATCAGTCACTTGAATGGACTTAATTTGGGACTACAGGGGAGCGATAAAACAGTTATTGACATGATTCAAAATAGCTGCTTTTCTTTTCTCCTCTGATTTTAGCCCCCAAAACCTTTTCCCTTTTCCCTGCAGTGCGTAACTATATAAAGCCATCACCAGTATAGATGACTCCCGTGGTGTCAAGAGTTTTCAGTTAAACTGAAAGCTAACTTTGCAACAAGATTTGATGAGTTTAGTCTCCCCTACAAAAGGTGACGCAGTTTGTTAGGGACCCCTTTCTGTACTGATGCGGCGGGGGGAGACTTCTCTGCGAAAGCTAAGGTGCCGATGTCACATGACAAGGGTTCCCTCTACGTAGAGTTCATAGACGTGCAAGCATCTTATCTGAGGCAGGCGCTTCAGTCTGTAAGACGGGAAATAATGAAATTAAATAAATACAGAACGGAACGTGATGCTGGTCGGCTGAGATTATGCCACGCATAAAAGGTTTCCTGTGTGTAAATAAAAACATGTATGTAGAATGTAATGCAGGCCAACTGTGTTAGAAGTAGGCCAAAAAAGTTGTTTTTATACCGATCTTAGGAAGAGCAATTACACGTAAAAAAAAAATTGTCTGGCCCCCAGTAAATAACCTTTTTCAAATCTGGCAACCATAAGAAGATAGTTGAATATCCCTGATCTAGGTTAATACACTAGGGTTATAATAACTGGGGGTTAGGCTTATGGACAATTTAAAGTGGGGGGGGGATCAACGATGGACTGTGGCCATCATTCAAGTTCTCAACATAAGCAGCACAGAAATACTTAAATACTAGTTCCTTTAAAGTAAAAAAAAAGGTACAATCCAACAAAAATGACCATAAAACACGATATGGACACACTAATATCCCAAAACATTCATACAAATATTAAATACAACAATATACATACAGAACAACTAAAGAATAATGTGTGTGTAGATTGTGTGTGTGTATGTGTTTGTTTTCCTGCCTTATGAGGACCCCAATGTCCTAACAATTCACCCGAATGTCTTGACATAGTAGGACTTTTTTTCATGTCCTGAATTTGTTCAAATGCTATTTTAAGCTTAAGAGCTAGATTTAGGTTTTTTGGGGTTAAGGTTAGAAGGATTATTTAAATAAAGCTGTGTTTGTTATCCTCTCTCCCTCAGTGCTGTGGTTTTGGATAATCATGATGACAATATAATAATAATGTAATCTAATATGATGATAGGGTGATCACAGCTTCAGTGCTGCATCCTCAATGCTTCGAACAGCAGTTGACATCACTACTTCTGAATCCCTGTTGTAGGTAGTCTGTTGTACTGTGTCGTTGATTGACTGATTCATTGATGAAAATTGAGATACTTGTGCCTGCATTTCGTTTTCAAGCTGAGCTTTTCAAGGCAACGTACTAACAAGTGTATCTGCTCAACTGAGTTGGAACAAAACAAGAAGTGAGTCACTCTCACTGTTAGTGGCTCCATGCTTGTTATCAACCTCGAAGCTTGATGGTTTATCTAGTGAGGGACAGTTAGGTTTCTATACCCTCAGTAGTTGACAGCTTGATGGTTTATCTAGTGAGGAACAGCTAGGTGTCACGCCCTGACTCAGGGGACGCTTATATGTTGAGTCAGGGTGTGTATATTCCTTGTTGTGCTTTTTCTATGTGTGGGATCTAGCATGTATAGATCTATGTTGGCCGGTGTGGTTCCCAATCAGAGGCAGCTGTCGCTCGTTGTCTCTGATTGGGGACCATACTTAGGCAGCCTATTGGCACTATTGAGTTGTGGGATATTGTTCCGTGTAAGGTATGTTGTGTGTTCTACCTTGGACATCACGTTTCGTTTCGTTTGTTGTTTTGTCGTTGTGTTGATTATTTAATAAACATGTATCACGCTGCGCCTTGGTCTGACCCGTCATTCAACGAACGTGACACTAGGTTTCTACACCCTCAGTAGTTGATAGCTTGATGATTTAGGACAATAGGACAATATAGAACAACCATCTCTGCAGCATTCCACCAATCAGGCCTTTATGGTAGAGTGGCCAGACGGAAGCCCCTCCTCAGTAAAATACACATGACAGCTGAAGGCACCTAAAGGACTCTCAGACCATGAGAAACAAGATTCTGTGGTCTGATGAAACCAAGATTGAACTCTTTGGCCTGAATGCCAAAGCGTTTTTCAGCGGCAGGGACTGGGAGACTAGTCAGGATCGTGGGAAAGATGAACGGAGCAAAATACAGAGAGATCCTTGATGAAAACCTGCTCCAGAGCGCTCAGGACCTCAGACTGCAGCGAAGGTTTACCTTCCAACAGGACAATGATCCTAGGCACACAGCCAAGACAACGCAGGAGTGGCTTCAGGACAAGTCTCTGAATGTCCTTGAGTGGCCCAGCAAGAGCCCGGACTTGAACTCGATCGGACATCTCTGGAGAGACCTGAAAATAGCTGTGCAGAACTTGAGAGGATCTGCAGAGAAGAATGGGAGAAACTCCCCAAATACAGGTGTGTCAATGTTGTAGCATCATACCCAAGAAGACTGGAAGCTGTAATCGCTGCCAAAGGTGCTTCAACAAAGTACTGAGTAATGGGTCTGAATACTTATGTAAATGTGATATTTCCGTTTTTATGTTATTTTTAATTTGCAAACATTTCTAAAAACCTGTTTTTGCTTTGTCATTATGGGGTATTGTGTGTAGATTGATGAGGGAAAAAAACCAATTTAATCAATTTTAGAATAAGGCTGTAACGTAACAAAATGTAGAAAACACTTTCCGAATGCACTGTTTACAACAATATCAAAATCATGTTTTATAAATACAACGTGATTCTATAACCTTATGGGCAGCCACTACTATATTGTCTCAAAATAAACATTCATACTTAGATAGGTGCATTTTCAAAATGATAAACCTACAATAGTCTAACACCATCTCAATCTCATCTCAAAATGTGATGGCAACATCTACAGTAGAGACAAAGGTAGACATAAGGTTGCCTAACACTAAAATGCAATTAGAAAATAATGGTCCTCTGTAGCTCAGCTGGTAGAGCACGGTGCTTGTAACGCCAGGGTAGTGGGTTCGATCCCCGGGACCACCCCATACACAAAAAAATGTATGCACACATGACTGTAAGTCGCTTTGGATAAAAGCGTCTGCTAAATTGCATATGATTATTTTTACATGTGAAATTTATGTGCTGTTTTTAAATATACGGCATGTAAAAAATATATATATATGTCTGGAACACATTTCAAATCAATAAATGTATTGAACAAAAAAACTAATGTTCTGAGTAAAAAAATTTCATGATGAAAATACATATCCATATTATTAGTTTTTGTATGGGGGGTGTGAGATTTATATATGTTATTAAAATATATGATCATATATTTAAAAAATGTATGTGCCGTTTATATATGTTAAAAAAAATATATAGAAATATTATCATTTATTTAAAAAATGTGTCACGTTCATATATTGGTTTTAAATATATGATCATATATTTTAAAATATATGTTGCGTTCTTTGATATATATAAGGCCATATAGTACTTTTCCGTATGGGTTAATCTACTTGGTCCATTTTCTCCCATTCAAAGTGAGGTGTGTGTATGTTTGTTGTGTGTGTGTGTGTGTGTGTCTGTGTGTGTGTGCTTGTGTCTGTGTGCCTGTGTGTGTGTGCTTGTGTCTGTGTGTGCATGCGTGTGCGTGCGTGTGTCTGTGTGTGTGTGTCTCCAAGCCTCAGAGGATAATCATGGTACAAAAGGATCATTTTTCTTTCCTCTCTAAAGCAATTTGGCTCCACTTAAATCTCCTTTATCCTAAGTGGTGGGTGGTGAGGTGGGTATATGACAGGTGTGTGAGCGCGTACATGCATGTGTGCATACAGGTGTGTATGTGCATGTGTGTGTGTATATGGTGTGTGTGTTTGTGTGTGTGTGTGTGTGTGTGTGCTTTTGTATTTGCAGTGTCTCTGAGTGTCTCTAATGTTAGTGTTGTTTTGGTTCAGGGGATGGTGGGTAGATCTATTGTTTTGGTTCAGTAGATCTATCTGATTTCACCCTGTAGTTCTTTCCTTCGTGTATCATTTAGCATAATAAAAACAGCCAGGTCTAAAATAAAGGCATGGTTCTTTCTTCTGGACAGGTATATATGCAGGCCCACACAGCCCTGATGACATGCAGGCCCACACAGCCCTGATGACATGCAGGCCCACACAGCCCTGATGACATGCAGGCCCACACAGCCCTGATGACATGCAGGCCCACACAGCCCTGATGACATGCAGGCCCATACAGCCCTGGTTTTCTGTTGTTCCACTACTTCCCTCTCCCGTTCTTCTGTTGTTCCACTACTTCCCTCTCCTGTTGTTCCACTACTTCCCTCTCCCGTTCTTCTGTTATTCCACTACTTCCCTCTCCCGTTCTTCTGTTGTACCACTACTTCCCTCTCCTGGGCCTTGACCTCTCTCGTCCACTTATCCCTCATTCATAACACAAACACACACACACATCCCCACTAGCACTGAGTCCCTTATTCCTGGGCATCTCCACCACTTACTTCTCATCAGTCAAACTGTTCAGTCCAACACTGCTCTGATGGCAGACCACATGCCGCACTATTCCCTTTATAGTGCTCTACCCTATAGGGAGGGAGGGAGGGAGGGAGGGAGGGAGGGAGAGAGAGAGAGAGAGAGAGAGAGAGAGAGAGAGAGAGAGAGAGAGAGAGAGAGAGAGAGAGAGAGAGAGAGAGAGAGAGAGAGAGAGAGAGAGAGAGAGAGAGAGAGAGAGAGAGAGAGAGAGAGAGAGAGAGAGAGAGAGAGAGAGAGAGAGAGAGAGAGAGAGAGAGAGAGAGAGAGAGAGAGAGAGAGAGAGAGAGAGAGAGAGAGAGAGAGAGAGAGAGAGAGAGAGAGAGAGAGACACAGGCTACAGTATGAGACTGATAAACATAGTGTATGAAACTGCATGGCTGTCATCTCACAGTATAAATGTTAATCTGTAGGGCCTGTCACACTGCTATCATCAGCCTCGTGACAGACTCTGGAGTGTCACAGAGTCTGGTTGGTATGAAGTAAATATCTGCATCCCAAATTGCACCCTATTCCCTATATAGTGCACTGCTTTCGAGCGGGGCCCATAGGGATTAGGAGACATATGTGACGCACCAACTGATCAAAGTTTCCCTTTTTTTCCAAACATGTCAGAGAGTTGTGCAGACAAACAATGCTTCATGTTGTTTCATAACTCTTCCAGGTTGTAGTCTAGTGTTACAACTGGGCCTGTGTTAAAACTGGGCCTGCGTTTACACTGTCTTGTGGAAAACGTTCCTTTTCAAAAGCCTCTCCGGTGGGAGCTAACCATTCTGTATGACAACAACTGTCAGTGCACACTGGGTATTGTCCAGCAGCTGATGCAGCAAAAATAATTCAGTTTTGATTGTTAGGGGTAGGAGCAAACACACACACACACACACACACACACACACACACACACACACACACACACACACACACACACACACACACACACACACACACACACACACACACACACACACACACACACACACACACACACACACACACACACACACACACACACACACACACACACACACACACACACACACACACACACACACACACACACACACACACACACACACACACACACACACAAAACCCCACAAACGCACCAAAAAAACCACAGGCACACACACACAGACAGGCACACAATGCTATTTAAGGCGCTTGTTTTAAGGAGGGCCGTTGTTAAACGTTGTTACGCATAATAAATGTTGATGATGAGCATGAGTGTGTGTTTGTCAGAGTATGTGAGCGGAGCGGAGCTGGAGCAAAGCAAGGAGCGGAGCAAGGAGTGGAGCTGGAGCGGAACAAGGAGCGGAGCAAGGAGCAGAGCTGGAGCGGAGCAAGGAGCGGAGCTGGAGTGGAGCAAGGAGCAGAGCTGGAGCGGAGCAAGGAGCGGAGCAAGGAGCAGAGCAAGGAGTGGAGCAAGGAGCAGAGCAAGGAGTGGAGCTGGAGCGGAGCTGGAGCGGAGCAAAGAGCGGAGCTGGAGCGGAGCAAGGAGCAGAACAAGGAGCGGAGCAAGGAGCGGAGCGGAAGAAGGAGTGGAGCTGGAGCGGAGTTGGAGTGGAGCTGGAGAGGAGGAAGGAGTGGAGCTGGAGCGGAGTTGGAGTGGAGCAAGGAGCAGAGCTGGAGCGGAGCTGGAGAGGAGGAAGGAGCGGAGCTGGAGTGTAGTTGGAGCGGAGCAAGGAGCAGAGCTGGAGCGGAGCAAGGAGCAGAGCAAGGAGCAGAGCTGGAGCCAAGCAAGGAGCAGAGCTGGAGTGGAGCAAGGAGCAGAGCAAGGAGCAGAGCTGGAGCGGAGCAAGGAGCAGAGCAAGGAGCAGAGCAAGGAGCAGAGCAAGGAGCAGAGCAAGGAGCGGAGCAAGGAGAGGAGCTGGAGAAGAGCAAGGTGCAGAGCTGGAGTGGAGCTGGAGAGGAGGAAGGAGCGGAGCTGGAGCAGAGTTGGAGTGGCGCAAGGAGCGGAGTTGGAGCGGAGCAAGGAGCAGAGCTGGAGAGGAGGAAGGAGCAGGGCTGGAGCAGAGCAAGGAGCAGAGCAAGGAGCAGAGCAAGGAGCAGAGAAAGGAGCGGAGCTGGAGCGGAGCAAGGAGCAGAGCTGGAGCGGAGCAAGGAGCGGAGCAAGGAGCGGAGCAAGGAGAAGAGCTGGAGCGGGGCAAGGAGCAGAACAAGGAGCGGAACAGGAGTGGAGCAAGGAGAGGAGCTGGAGCGGAGCAAGGAGCGGAGCTGGAGCGGAGCAAGGAGCGGAGCTGGAGCGGAGCAAGGAGCGAAGCAAGGAGCGGAGCTGGAAGGAGCGGAGCTGGAAGGAGTGGAGCTAGGAGCGGAGCTGGAGCAGAGCAAGGAGCGGAGCTGGAAGGAGCTGGAGCGGAGCGTGCCCAATTTGACTGAAGCATGGAGCAAGGAGCAAGATTCCCAAAGGCTGTAGCATCCGGCCTTATCGGCCGCTTCAATTTCGCTCCAGTAGTGCTCCAGTAGCTCTCACTTGACGCGCTCAGGGCATGCCCGGCCCAGCATGCATTTTTAGTCTACTTGTGTGCTGCTATAGCCCCTTGCTTTAGCTACTGTCATGGAGTTCGCTAAATATTTTCATAAAGAAACTGATAAAACACACAGGTGCTAAATCAAGGTGACTTACAAAGATGAGGACCAAGAGCAAGAGAGGGAGTGTGGTGATGTAATGTCCACAACTAAAGAATCATTGTGGAATCTGAAAATACACGTATCCCAAAAGCATGATGGTGTCCTCACTATGTGCACATGCTAAAAGAAAGGAACGAGGTGGGTAGATAATTGTGTCATTGTAAAAAAGTATTTACAAACTAAAAATCAGATCTCTTAAACGTTTAGTTCATTTTTGTTCTATCATCTATACAATAGGCCATGATTGATTTTGGCCCAGTAGCCCTGGCATATTCCCACGTTCAAGGCGCTTTCCATTTTGATTGGGATATTTTGCCTAAAAACCGTTAGGCCTGCATATATAAAAAAAATAAAACAACTCTGCATCTCTGCCCAGCCTGGCGAGAGTGGCCAAAGGGGTGGTTAACATCTCCAGTGGCTCTGGAGGGGTGGAGAGGATATTATCCACTGCTGGCCGGCTCTCCAGGCACCATGGAGAGGATATTATCCACTGCTGGCCGGCTCTCCAGGCAGCAACGCATGAAGCCACATACTGGCCAAACTCGTGTTTCTAAAAATGAATTCAAATGCACTAACAAGTTATTTCTTATTTAATTTGTAATCCATTTTAAGTAAGACACAGCCTACAGTATATGCAGAATTTATAGAATACAGTGCCTTGCAAAAGTATTCATCCACCTTGGCGTTTGTTCTATTTTGTTGCATTACAACCTGTAATTTAAATGGATTTTTATTTGGATTTCATGTAATGGACATACACAAAGTAGTTCAAATTGGTGAAGTGAAATGAAAAAAATTACTTGTTTCAAAACATTACACAAAATAAACAACGGAAAAGTGGTGCGTGCATACAGTGGGGAGAACAAGTATTTGATACACTGCCGATTTTGCAGGTTTTCCTACTTACAAAGCATGTAGTGGTCTGTAATTTTTATCATAGGTACACTTCAACTGTGAGAGACGGAATCTAAAACAAAAATCCAGAAAATCACATTGTATGATTATTTAGTATTTAATTTGCATTTTATTGCATGACATAAGTATTTGATACATCAGAAAAGCAGAACTTAATATTTGGTACAGATACCTTTGTTTGCAATTACAGAGATAATACGTTTCCTGTAGGTCTTGACCAGGTTTGCATACACTGCAGCAGGGATTTTGGCCCACTCCTCCATACAGACCTTCTCCAGATCCTTCAGGTTTTGGGGCTGTCGCTGGGCAATACGGACTTTCAGCTCCCTCCAAAGATTTTCTATTGGGTTCAGGTCTGGAGACTGGCTAGGCCACTCCAGGACCTTGAGATGCTTCTTACGGAGCCACTCCTTAGTTGCCCTGGCTGTGTGTGTCGGGTCGTTGTCATGCTGGAAGACCCAGCCACGACTCCATCTTCAATGCTCTTACTGAGGGAAGGAGGTTGTTGGCCAAGATCTCGCGATACATGGCCCCATCCATCCTCCCCTCAATACGGTGCAGTCGTCCTGTCCCCTTTGCAGAAAAGCATCCCCAAAGAATGATGTTTCCACCTCCATGCTTCACGGTTGGGATGGTGTTCTTGGGGTTGTACTCATCCTTCTTCTTCCTCCAAACACGGCGAGTGGAGTTTAGACCAAAAAGCTATATTTTTGTCTCATCAGACCACATTACCTTCTCCCATTCCTCCTCTGGATCATCCAGATGGTCATTGGCAAACTTCAGACGGGCCTGGACATGCGCTGGTTTGAGCAGGGGGACCTTGCGTGCGCTGCAGGATTTTAATCCATGACGGCGTAGTGTGTTACTAATGGTTTTATTTGAGACTGTGGTCCCAGCTCTCTTCAGGTCATTGACCAGGTCCTGCCGTATTGTTCTGGGCTGATCCCTCACCTTCCTCATGATCATTGATGCCCCACGAGGTGAGATCTTGCATGGAGCCCCAGACCGAGGGTGATTGACCGTCATCTTGAACTTCTTCCATTTTCTAATAATTGCGCCAACAGTTGTTGCCTTCTCACCAAGCTGCTTGCCTATTGTCCTGTAGCCCATCCCAGCCTTGTGCAGGTCTACAATTTTATCCCTGATGTCCTTCCACAGCTCTCTGGTCTTGGCCATTGTGGAGAGGTTGGAGTCTGTTTGATTGAGTGTGTGGACAGGTGTCTTTTATACAGGTAACAAGTTCAAACAGGTGCAGTTAATACAGGTAAGGAGTGGAGAACAGGAGGGCTTCTTAAAGAAAAACTAACAGGTCTGTGAGAGCCAGAATTCTTACTGGTTGGTAGGTGATCAAATACTTATGTCATGCAATAAAATGCAAATTAATTATTTAAAAATCATACAAAGTGATTTTCTGGATTTTTGTTTTAGATTCCGTCTCTCACAGTTGAAGTGTACCTATGATAAAAACTACAGACCTCTACATGCTTTGTAAGTAGGAAAACCTGCAAAATCAGCAGTGTATCAAATACTTGTTCTCCCCACTGTATGTATTCACCCCCTTTGCTATGAAGCACCTAAATAAGATCTGGTGCAACCAATTACCTTCAGAAGTCACATAATTAGTTAAATAAAGTCCACCTGTGTGCAATCAAAGTGTCACATGATCTGTCACATAATCTCAGTATATATATAAACCTGTTCTGAAAGGCCCCAGAGTCTGCAACACCACTAAGCAGGGGGCACCACCAAGCAAGCGGCACCATGAAAACCAAGGAGCTCTCCAAACAGGTCAGGGACAAAGTTGTGGAGAAGTACAGATCAGGTTTGGATTATAAAAAAATATCCGAAACTTTGAACATCCTACGGAGCACCATTAAATCCATTATTAAAAAATGGAAAGAATATGGCACCACAACAAACCTGCCAAGAGAGGGCCGCCCACCAAAACTCACAGACCAGGCAAGGAGGGCATTAATCAGAGAGGCAACAAAGAGACAAAAGATAACCCTGATGGAGCTGCAAAGCTCCACAGCGGAGATTGGAGTATGTGTCCATAGGACCACTTTAAGCCGTACACTCCACAGAGCTGGGCTTTACGGAAGAGTGGCCAGAAAAAAAGCCATTGCTTAAAGAAAAAAATAAGCAAACACGTTTGGTGTTCCCCAAAAGGCATGTGGGAGACTCCCCAAGCATATGGAAGAAGGTACTCTGGTCAGATGAGACTAAAATTGAGATTTTTGGCCATCAAGGAAAACGCTATGTCTGGCGCAAACCCAACACCTCTCATCACCCCAAGAACACCATCCCCACAGTGAAGCATGGTGGTGGCAGCATCATGCTGTGGGGATGTTTTTCCATCGTCAGGGACTGGGAAACTGGTCAGAATTGAAGGAATGATGGATGGCAATAAATACAGGGAAATTCTTGAGGGAAACCTGTTTCAGTCTTCCAGAGATTTGAGACTGGGACGGAGGTTCACCTTCCAGCAGGACAATGAACCTAAGCATACTGCTAAAGCAACACTTGAGTGGTTTAAGGGGAAACATTTAAATGTCTTGGAATGGCCTAGTCAAAGCCCAGACCTCAATCCAATTGAGAATCTGTGGTATCTTCTTCTTCTTCTTCTTCTTCTTCTTCTTCTTCTTCTTCTTCTTCTTCTTCTTCTTCTTCTTCTTCTTCTTCTTCTTCTTCTTCTTCTTCTTCTTCTTCTTCTTCTTCTTCTTCTTCTTCTTCTTCTTCTTCTTCTTCTTCTTCTTCTTCTTCTTCTTCTTCTTCTTCTTCTTCTTCTTCTTCTTCTCTATGCTCTATTCTGTCTGTTTCTGGTCTACCAGGGGCTGTGGAGGGAGGTAGAGGAGATAGGGACCAATCACAGATACAAACTCCCAACATACTATAATCTCTCTTTCCATCCAAGTCTCACAGTGTGCTTTCTCCAACTAGTCTTTCTGTGTGTGTGTGTGTGTGTGTGTGTGTGTGTGTGCGCGCGCGCCACACTGGCAGCCCCAGACATGCTGTAGGACTATATTCCACTGGAGGACTGAACTCCCCAGACGTGTGTGTGAGAGAGCTTGTGGAGTGTGTGTTTGTACAATGATAGGAGAATCGGGAGACTTACATCAAATTAGGAAGTCATAAGCATCTTTACATTCAACCTATACACGATCTTGGGACACACACATGTATGTTCACAGACCAAATATAAATGTGATACAGGGCTACTGTCGGGTAGTGGGTTTAAAAATGAACATGGGTTCTCCAGAAAATGTCAGTTACACCCGCTTATATTTCAAGTCTCTGTGGGACCGGGTGTTAGTTTATTTTAAAGTAGGAATGTAGGAAATGCAGGGTAAAAGTAATATTTTCTCCCTAACTGGTCTCTGGGGTAAACACACTACTTCTGGGAAGGCTTTCCACTAGATGTTGGAACATTGCTGCGGGGGACTTGCTTCCATTCAGCCACAAGAGCATTAGTCAGTTCGGGCACTGATGTTAGGCGATTAGGCGTTCCAATTCATCCCAAAGGGGTTCGATGGGGTTGAGGTCAGGGCTCTGTGCAGGCCAGTCAAGTTCTTCCACACTCAAACCATTTCTGTATGGACCACACTTTGTGCACGGGGGCATTGTCATTCTGAAACAGGAAAGGACCTTCCCCAAACTGTTGCCACAAAGTTAGAAGCACAGAATCGTCTACAATGTCATTGTATGCTGTAGTGTTAAGATTTCGCTTCACTGGAACTAAGGAGCCTAGACCGAACCATGAAAAACAGCCCCAGACTATTATTCCTCCTCCACCAAACTTTACAGTTGGCACTATGCATTCGGTCATTTAGCGTTCTCCTGGCATCCGCCAAACCCAGATTCGTCCTTCAGACTGCCAGATGGTGAAGTGTGATTCATCACTCCAGAGAACGCATTTCCACTGCTCCATAGTCCAATGGCAGCGAGCTTTACACCACTCCAGCCGATGCTTGGCATTGTGCATGGTGATCTTAGGCTTGTGTGCGGCTGCTTGGCCATGGAAGCCCATTTCATGAAGCTCCTAACAAACAGTTATTGTGCTGACGTTGCATCCAGAGGCAGTTTGGAACTCGGTAGTGAGTGCTGCAAGCGAGGACAGGCGATTTTTACGCGTTACACGCTTCAGCACTCGGCGGTCCCGTTCTGTGAGCTCGTGTGGCCTACCACTTCGCGGCTGAGCCGTTGTTGCTCCTAGACGTTTCCACTTCACAATAACAGCACTTACAGCTGACCGGGGCAGCTCTAGCAGGGCAGAAATTTGACAAACTGACTTGTTGGAAAGGTGGCATCCCACTATGAAAGTCAATGAGCTCTTCAGTAAGGCCATTCTACTGCAAATGTTTGTCTATGGAGATTGCATGGCTGTTTGCTCGATTTTATACACCTGTCAGCAATGAGTGTGGCTGAAATAGCCGAATCCACTAATTTGAAGGCGTGTCCACATATTTTTGTATATATATATATCGTGTATCTCTACACTTTGATTAAACAGATAGTTACACAGATGTCAGCCTACTGCCTTTATCAGAGCCATATGGGCATAGGGAATAGGATGCCACACACACATATATATTTTTTTGTCCATATTACTTTGTTGATAACATTTCAACGAGGCCATGCCTCAAATCTACTTCTCTGATTTTCCAGATTCTATTCTGCTACTGTTTTGAAACTTCTAGTCATCGTGTCCCTAAAAAGACCATATAAAGCGACTCTTAGAGCCTGACAGCTTCCCTTTGCCAGTAGTAACTTGTGGTTGCTCTACATAGAGGTTTTTGACAACGTCATTTTTAGTTCATATTACTTTGTTGACAAACATTTAGAATGAGACGTGCGTCAAATCGAGTGTAGTCTGGCCCAGGAGTGTGAAGGTGAACGGAAAGGCTGGAGCAACGAACAGCCCTTGCTGTCTCTGCCGGGCCGGTTCCCCTCTCCACTGGGGTTCTCTGCCTCTAACCCTGTTGCAGGGGCTGAGTCACTGGCTTGCTGGTGCTCTTTCATGCCGTCCCTGGGAGGGGTGCGTCACTTGAGTGGGTTGAGTTACTGACGTGATCTTCCTGTCTGGGTTGGCGCCCCCCCTTGGTTTGTGCTGTGGTGGAGACCTCTGTGGGCTATACTCGGCCTTGTCTCAGGATTGTAAGTTGGTGGTTGGGGATATCCCTCTAGTGGTGCGGGGCTGTGCTTTGGCGGAGTGGGTGGGGTTATATCCTTCCTGTTTGGCCCTGTCCGGGGTTTCTTCGGATGGGGCCATAGTGTCTCCGGACCGCTCCTGTCTCAGCCTCCAGTATTTATGCTGCAGTAGTTTATGTG
This sequence comes from Coregonus clupeaformis, assembly GCF_020615455.1. Classification (NCBI taxonomy): domain Eukaryota; kingdom Metazoa; phylum Chordata; class Actinopteri; order Salmoniformes; family Salmonidae; genus Coregonus; species Coregonus clupeaformis. Next base: position 63,463,568 of record NC_059199.1, on the reverse strand, counting down.
TCGGGGGGCTGGGGTTAGTTGGTTATACCTGGAGTACTTCTCCTGTCTTATCCAGTGTCCTGTGTGAATTTAAGTATGCTCTCTCTAATTCTCTCGTTCTCTCTTTCTCTCTGAGAACCTGAGCCCTAGGACCATACGTCAGGACTACCGGGCATGATGACACCTTGCTGTCCCCAGTCCGCCTGGCCTTGCTGCTATTCCAGTTTCAACTGTTCTGCCTGCGGCTACGAAACCCCTACCTGTCCCAGACCTGCTGTTTTCAACTCTTTAATGATCGGCTATGAAAAGCCAACTGAGAGACCTGAGCCCTAGGACCATACGTCGGGACTACCGGCCGTGGTGACTCCTTGCTGTCCCCAGTCCGCCTGGCCTTGCTGCTATTCCAGTTTCAACTGTTCTGCCTGCGGTTATGGAACCCCTACCTGTCCCAGACCTGCTGTTTTCAACTCTTAATGATCGGCTATGAAAAAGCCAACTGAGATTTATTCCTGATTATTATTTGACCATGCTTGTCACTTATGAACATTTTTGAACATCTTGGCATGGTTCTGTTATAATCTCCACCCGGCACAGCCAGAAGAGGACTGGCCACCCCTCATAGCCTGGTTCCTCTCTAGGTTTCTTCCTAGGCTTTCGCCTTTCTAGGGAGTTTTTCCTAGCCACCGTGCTTCTACACCTGCATTACTAGCTGTTTGGGGTTTTAGGCTGGGTTTCTGTACAGCACTTCGAGATATTAGCTGATGTAAGAAGGGCTATATAAAATAAAATTGATTGATTGATTGATTGAAATCTACTCCTCAGTATTTCTTCCAAATGCTACACTGTTGAAACGGTGAATCATCAATTTCCTGATACAGAATGACCATAAAGAATGACATCTCCACGGCTCTAGGAGCCTGACAACTTATCCGTCCCACCTTAAGTCTGCGTCCCAAATGGCATCCATAGGGCTCTGGTCAAAAGTAGTGCACTATATAGGGAGTAGGGTGCCATTTTTTTTTACGCAACCTTAGATGAATCCAGCTGCTGATTTGATGTTCCTCCTTCTCCGCCCCAGAGAGAATCTCAGAGTGAGTTTTTCCTCTCCTGAATTCTATTAGCAACCGGCTGCTAACTTCTAAAGGTCAGACTAAATTTCCAGCGGGAGGATAATTAAGGAAGACTTTGTGTCTTATTACCACAAAAAATGAGGCCTCGCCAAAGTAACGTTCACTTCATATCTAGATATATATATATATATCTAGTGTGTCACTTCATGTTTAAAGCTACAGTGACATCAGTATCGGCCCGTGAGATTAAACATGCATGTGTTCACGCTGTGTGTGTGTGTTATATCAATACCGATCTGAAACATGCTGTGAATTTTGAGAGAAAGAAAGAAAGTGTGTGTTTGTGTGCATGCCAGCGTGCTTTGAAATGCTTGCTTACGAGCCCTTCCGAAAAAAGATGCAGATTTAATAATAAAACGAAATAAATAGCAACATGATATTCATTCCACTCTTCCCCTAAGGGGGGTTTGAATTTTCCAGATTTCAGAACAGAGGGAAGCAAACCAAATACTTCAAAACTACTTTTCATTTTATCCGTTGACAGTTGGAGTGGAGCGGAGTGGACTGGAGAGGAGAGGAGTGGAGAGGACTGGAGAGGAGAGGAGAGGAGAGGAGAGGAGAGAAGAGGGGAGGGGGGGGGGGGAGAGGAGAGGAGAGGAGAGGAGAGGAGAGGAGAGGAGAGGAGAGGAGAGGAGAGGGAGAGGAGAGGAGAGGAGAGGAGAGGAGAGGAGAGGAGAGGAGAGGGAGAGGAGAGAGAGGAGAGGAGAGGAGAGGGAGAGGAGAGGAGAGGAGAGGAGAGGAGAGGAGAGGAGAGGGAATGGACAGGAGAGGAGTGTAGAGGAGAGGGGAGAGGAGAGGAGAGGAGAGGAGAGGAGAGGAGAGGAGAGGAGAGGAGACGAAAGAAGAGGAGAGGAGAGGACTGGAGAGGAGAGGAGATGAGAAAAGAAGAGAGAAGAGGAGAGGAGAGGAGAGGAGAGGAGAGGAGAGGAGAGGAGAGGAGAGGAGAGGAGAGGAGAGGAGAGGAGAGGAATGGACAGGAGAGGAGTGTAGAGGAGAGGGTGGAGAGGAGAGGAGAGGAGACGAAAGAAGAGGAGAGGAGAGGAGAGGACTGGAGAGGAGAGGAGATGAGAAAAGAAGAGAGAAGAGGAGACGAAAGAAGAGGAGAGGGGTGGAGTGGAGCAGAGAGGAGAGGAGTGGAGAGGAGTGGAGAGGAGAGGAGATGAGGGGGGGAGTGAAGAGGAGAGGAGATGTGACGAGAGAAGAGGAGTGGGGTGGAGAGGAGAGGAGAGGAGAGGAGAGGAGAGGAGAGGAGAGGAGAGGAGAGGAGATGAGGAGAGGAGAGGAGAGGGGTGGAGAGGAGAGGAGTGGGGTGGAGAGGAGAGGAGAGGGGTGGAGAGGAGAGGAGAGGAGTGGAGAGGAGAGGGGTGGAGAGGAGAGGAGTGGGGTGGAGAGGAGAGGAGAGGAGAGGAGAGGGGTGGAGAAGAGAGGATACGAGAGGAGAGGAGAGGAGAGGAGAGGAGAGGAGAGGAGAGGAGAGGAGAGGAGAGGAGAGGAGAGGAGAGAGAGAAGAGGAGAGCCACTTGGCACCTGAAGTACTTTGGCTCATGTCCAACAGTATAGACTGCGTCCCAAATGGCACCCTATTCCCTACACAGTGCACTACACATTGCCCATAGGGAATATTCAAGTCAAGTATGTGGTTTTTGAGAGAACTCATAGCTTTTTCAAGAGAGGCTATAAGGACACCCCTGACCGGTAAAACGACTAACCAAAATCTAAAAGTGACCCTTACCTTAACCTTTTTAGCAGACACTCTTATCCAGAGTGACTTACAGGAGCAATTAGGGTTAAGTGCCATGCTCAAGGGCACAACGACAGATTTTTCACCTAGTTGGCTCGGGGATTAGAACCATCGACCTTTCAGTTACTGGCACTACACTCTTAACCACTAAGCTACCCGCCGCCCTATTCTGATATGAACTATCGTTTTGCAGGCCAGGAGTTTCCGAATAGTACAACTGCTCAAAAAAATAAAGGGAACACTAAAATAACACATCCTAGATCTGAATGAATGAAATAATCGTATTAAATACTTTTTTCTTTACATTGTTGAATGTGCTGACAACAAATTCACATCAAAAATTATCAATGGAAATCAAATTTATCAACCCATGGAGGTCTGGATTTGAAGTCACCCTCAAAATTAAAGTGGAAAACCACACTACAGGCTGATCCAACTTTGATGTAATGTCCTTAAAACAAGTCAAAATGAGGCTCAGTAGTGTGTGTGGCCTCCACGTGCCTGTATGACCTCCCTACAACTTCTGGGCATGCTCCTGATGAGGTGGCGGATGGTCTCCTGAGGGATCTCCTCCCAGACCTGGACTAAAGCATCCGCCAACTCCTGGACAGTCTGTGGTGCAACGTGGCGTTGGTGGATGGAGCGAGACATGATGTCCCAGATGTGCTCAATTGGATTCAGGTCTGGGGAACGGGCGGGCCAGTCCATAGCATCAATGCCTTCCTCTTGCAGGAACTGCTGACACACTCCAGCCACATGAGGTCTAGCATTGTCTTGCATTAGGAGGAACCCAGGGCCATCCGCACCAACATATGATCTCACAAGGGGTCTGAGAATCTCATCTCGGTACCTAATGGCAGTCAGGCTACCTCTGGCGAGCACATGGAGGGCTGTGCGGCCCCCCAAAGAAATGCCACTCCACATCATGACTGACCCACCGCCAAACTGGTCATGCTGGAGGATGTTGCAGGCAGCAGAACGTTCTCCACAGCGTCTCCAGACTCTGTCACATCTGTCACATGTGCTCAGTGTGAACCTGCTTTCATCTGTGAAGAGCACAGGGCGCCAGTGGCGAATTTGCCAATCTTGGTGTTCTCTGGCAAATGCCAAACGTCCTGCACGGTGTTGGGCTGTAAGCACAACCCCCACCTGTGGACGTCGGGCCCTCATGCCACCCTCATGGAGTCTGTTTCTGACCGTTTGAGCAGACACATGCACATTTGTGGCCTGCTGGAGGTCATTTTGCAGGGCTCTGGCAGTGCTCCTCCTGCTCCTCCTTGCACAAAGGCGGAGGTAGCAGTCCTGCTGCTGGGTTGTTGCCCTCCCTACGGCCTCCTCCACGTCTCCTGATGTACTGGCCTGTCTCCTGGTAGCGCCTCCATGCTCTGGACACTACGCTGACAGACACAGCAAACCTTCTAGCCACAGCTCGCATTGATGTGCCATCCTGGATGAGCTGCACTACCTGAGCCACTTGTGTGGGTTGTAGACTCTGTCTCATGCTACCACTAGAGTGAAAGCACCGCCAGCATTCAAAAGTGACCAAAACATCAGCCAGGAAGCATAGGAACTGAGAAGTGGTCTGTGATCACCACCTGCAAAACCAGTCCTTTATTGGGGGTGTCTTGCTAATTGCCTATAATTTCCACCTGTTGTCTATTCCATTTGCACAACAGCATGTGAAATGTATTGTCAATCAGTGTTGCTTCATAAGTGGACAGTTTGATTTCACAGAAGTGTGATTGACTTGGAGTTACATTGTGTTGTTTAAGTGTTCCCTTTATTTTTTTGAGCAGTGTATTTTCCCAGCTTATCTTTTGAATAACTAACAGGGAGAATTGTTAGTGAGTGATACAGTTTGGGGAGATCACAGTGCTATCTCTCTATGTTATTCATCCTTAGGGAAATTAGCAGCAGGAGGATAGCATTAGGCTACATGAGTTACTGGCCTAATAGACTGACACTAGCCTGCAGTGGGAGAAAGAAGATCTGATCACAGCCTGTTCACTGTCTGCTATAACATCATTCCTATGTGGTTCTAGTTCAGGATTTTGATTCTGATTTTTAACTCCTGGTTTTAGCTCACAAGAGATAGCAGATAGCTTTCAGCACAAAAAAAAACTAATTCAGTGTCTTTATAATGTGATCAGATCTTCCAACATCATAACCACTCCAATTTTGATATTTAGAACCCATGAAGGAGAGCCTGTCATAAGACATTTAAAACCTTGCTACGTCCAGTGGCTTGCTGGTTCGCTAAAGGGTAAAATTAGCCCATTAGCAACAGATCTAGGATCTGCTTAACCTTTTCAAATACTAACCATAACCATTAGCGTGAGAAACACAACATTGGCCCTAGATCAGGGTCAACTTCATCCTATTCCTGCTGGGTCAGCGAAGTACAGGAATAAAGAAATCCTATTGGTTTAGATGTTTGGCCAATGGAGGAAGTGGATGAAATCGAAAATGGCCCTGAACACAGATGGATGTGTTTGCATGTGGTAAAGATCGCCCAGTAGCCAAACCCTGGCCTGCTGTCAGTAAGTCAATAGACTAAATGCTTCTCTTTAAACGAGGTAGGCCGCCAGCCTCCAGGCACTGTGTTGATTGGCATCCAATATGTTGCCACAGTAACAGAAAAGGATACAAGGGACTGAAATGTAAAAGGGTAGAATGTAGTAAAGGATTCCATTGAGTTTTGGGTTGAGCAGAATACAATGTTCTAGAACAGAATAGAACCATAGAGACAAAAAGTAAGCACACTAGTAATATGGTGTTGTGGATTCTCGATTTCCTCTCTATTGTTTTATCTTTATGAATAGAACAATGTTGTACAACAGAATAGAACAGAATAAAACAGAATAGAATAGAATAGAATGTTAATCAAAAGAAACTGAAAATAATACATTATTTGAAATCCCAAAGGGGATATTATATTACATTTACATTTACATCATTTAGCAGACGCTCTTGTCCAGAGTGTCTTACAAATTGGTGCATTTAACATATGATAGCCAGTGGGACAACCACTTTATACTATTCCAGGTATTCCTTAAAGAGGTAGGGTTTCAAGTGTCTCCGGAAGGTGGTCAGTGACTCCGCTGTCCTGGCGTCATTGGGGAGCTTGTTCCACCATTGGGGTGCCAGAGCAGCGAATAGCTTTGACTGGGCTGAGCGGGAACTGTGCTTCCGTAGAGGTAGGGGAGCTAGCAGGCCAGAGGTGGATGAACATAGTGCCCTCGTTTAGGTGTAGGGTCTGATCAGAGCCTGAAGGTAAGGAGGTGCCGTTCCCCTCACAGCTCCGTAGGCAAGCACCATGGTCTTGTAGTAGATGCGAGCCTCAACTGGAAGCCAGTGGAGTGTGCGGAGGAGCGGGGTGACATCGAGAGAACTTAGGAAGGTTGAACACCAGACAGGCTGCAACGTTCTGGATAAATTGTAGGGGTTTAATGGCACAGGCAGGGAGCCCAGCCAACAGCGAGTTGCAGTAATCCAGACAGGAGATGACAAGTGCCTGGATTAGGACCTGTGCCGCTTTCTGTGTAAGGTAGGGTCGTACTCTGCGAATGTTGTAGAGCATGAACCTGCAGGATCGGGTCACCGCTTTGATGTTAGCGGAGAACGACAGGGTGTTGTCCAGGGTCACGCCAAGGTTCTTTGAAGGTCATATGAAAATCTCATATTATTGTGAACTACTAGCAGCTCTAATTCTCTCTCTCTCTCTCTCTCTCTCTCTCTCTCTCTCTTACTCTCTCTCTCTCTCTCTCTCACTCTCTCTCTCTTACTCTCTCTCTCTCTCACTCTCTCTCTCTCTCTCTCTCTCTCTCTCTCTCTCTCTCTCTCTCTCTCTCTCTCTCTCTCTCTCTCTCTCTCTCTCTCTCTCTCTCTCTCTCTCTCTCTCTCTCTCTCTCTCTCTCTCTCTCTCTCTCTCTCTCTCTCTCTCTCTCTCTCTCTCTCACTTAGAGGTGCTTGCTAAGTGGCATATATTGATTGTGGCTCAAATTACATTCATTTTTCCCCAGACTGGTCCAAAGTAGTACACTACATAGACAATTATTTGTAATCATGCCCTTGTCTCAACGTGATTTGTTTGTCTCCTTCTGGCCTGCGCATTGTGAATAATTAATGATTTCTGCTGTCTAAATGGTTGTTGTCACGTTGCTGTCAATGACATCCTGAGTTACAGTGTTGTAATGGTAATAGGGCTGGCATGGAGCCAGAGAGAGAGAGAGAGAACGAGAGAGTGAGAGAAAGAGAGACGCAAAACCCCAAGCAATGCAGAACAGAAGAGTCCCCTAAGCAAGCTGTTCCTGGGGCTCTGTTCACAAACACAAACAGACCCCACAGAGCCCCAGGACAGCAACACAATTAGACCCAACCAAATCATGAGAAAACAAAAAGATAATTACTTGACACATTGGAAAGAATTTACAAATAAACAGAGCAAACTATAATGCTATTTGGCCCTAAACAGAGAGTACACAGTGGCAGAATACCTGACCACTGTGACTGACCCAAAATTAAGGAAATATTTGACTATGTACAGACTCAGTGAGCAAAGGCTTGATATTGAGAAAGGCCGCCGTAGGCAGACCTGGCTCTCAAGAGAAGACAGGCTATGTGCACACTGCCCACAAAATGAGGTGGAAACTGAGCTGCACTTCCTAACTTCCTGCCAAATGTATGACCATATTAGAGACACATACTTCCCTCAGACTACACAGACCCACAAAGAATTCGAAAACAACAATTCAGCAACACACATTTGGCCTTTTCCTTATTTGAATACCTGTACCCCATTATAAAACTCCAAACAGTCAATTCCACCCCCAACCTCTCACACAGACATTCCAACTGAGACATTAAAGGCATTAACCTGGCCCACTCAGAAAACACATGAATCACAGTTTCACTCATGACACAGAAAGGACGCCCCTGTCCGACTCCCGGGTCGACCCGTGACAACCAGCTAGGGCTCCATGTAGAACCCTCCACTGGAGGTTCCCTGACCTCTTTGGTACTAGGAGTTTGTAGAGCCCCCTCCATCTAAAACCCACCATACTCTCTGCCTTCACTCGTGTTAGGCTCCTAATGTTCCTCACCTCAATGCAGAGGTTGCAGAGGGCTTTACCTCCAAACACCTCAAACTCCCTCAGGCGCGGAGTGTTAAAATCTAACAAGTCCTCCAGACCCCCTTGCCAGTCCCCAGTCTCTGCCGTCACCTGCAGTGGCGGAAACATTGGTGGCCCCTCCCCCTTTGGCCGCTCAAACACTCCCCCTTACTGGCCCAGACAGTGGCTCCTGGACCAGCCTAAGAGATGTTAGTCCAGTTTGTTGTGCCAGGACTTCCGGGGTGTTCCACCTCTCCTCTCCCAGCAGTCGCAGGTCACCCAGCCTTAGTAAATCCGCTGCCATCAGTCGCCTCTGCAGGGTGGCCAACTGAACCGATCTCAAAGGCATGGCTGGGTTGTGGAATATAGGCTCCTCCCACAAACACAGCCCAGCCTACACACCCCCTTCTCGTTTGGTCCTTAGTAGCTGCCAGGCCCTCAGCACCACAGAGACCAGCTGTACTCAGCCTCTCCAGCCTCATGAGGAACAGCTGCCGGTTCAACCCAGCTCTTCCCAGTAAGCCGCATGCTGGTTCCCTCCATCCGACATCAGTATGGTACAGCAGTCTCTGCGCTGCCTTTAGTCGGAATGCAGCCACCCTGCTCTCCAGTTCCACCAGGCCCTGTCCTCCTTCGTGTACAGACATATACAACACTCCCGCCTTTAGCCAATGATGGCCCGACAATAATAAATCCACCAGCTTGCGTTGCAGGTCTCCGGCGGGGGGGTTGAGGACAGACAGTTTATGCCACAGGGAAGATGCCACCAGGTTGTTGATTATCAGCACCCTCCCTCTATATGACACTTGGGACAGGAGCCACCTCCACCTGGCCAGTCTTGACACCACTGCCTATGACATCCCCACCCAGTTCTTCCTGACCCAACTCTCCGAGCCCAGGTACACACCCAAAATGTTAAGCCCTTCACAACCCCACTACAAACCTGCTGGAAGCAGAGGAGGGGCCCTGTCTCTCCATGCCCCACATATAGTGAGGGAAAAAAGTATTTGATCCCCTGCTGATTTTGTACGTTTGCCCACTGACAAAGTAATGATCAGTCTATAATTGTAATATTTGGTTTATTTGAACAGTGAGAGACAGAATAACAACAACAAAATCCAGAAAAACACATGTCAAAACTGTTATAAATTGAATTGCATTTTAATGAGGGAAATAAGTATTTGACCCCCTCTCAATCAGAAAGATTTCTGGCTCCCAGGTGTCTTCTATACAGGTAACGAGCTGAGATTAGGAGCACACTCTTAAAGGGAGTGCTCCTAATCTCAGTTTGTTACCTGTATAAAAGACACCTGTTCACAGAAGCAATCAATCAATCAGATTCCAAACTCTCCATCATGGCCAAGACCAAAGAGCTCTCCAAGGATGTCAGGGACAAGATTGTAGACCTACACAAGGTTGGAATGGGCTACAAGACCATCGTCAAGCAGCTTGGTGAGAAGGTGACAACAGTTGGTGAGATGATTTGCAAATGGAAGAAACACAAAGAACTGTCAATCTCCCTTGGCCTGGGGCTCCATGCAAGAGCCTCTCACCTCATGGAGTTGCAATGATCATGAGAACGGTGAGGAATCATCCCAGAACTACACGGGTGGATCTTGTCAATGATCTCAAGGCAGCTGGGACCATAGTCACCAAGAATACAATTGGTAACACACTACGCCGCGAAGGACTGAAATTCTGCAGCACCCGCAAGGTCCCCCTGCTCAAGAAAGCACATATACAGGGCCATCTGAAGTTTGCCAATGAACATCTGAATGATTCAGAGGAGAACTGGGTGAAAGTGTTGTGGTCAGATGAGAACAAAATGGAGCTCTTTGGCATCAACTCAACTCGCCGTGTTTGGAGGAGGAGGAATGCTGCCTATGACCCCAAGAACACCATCCCCACCGTCAAACATGGAGATGGAAACATTATGCTTTGGGGGTGTTTTTCTGCTAAGGGGACAGGACAACTTCACCACATCAAAGGGATGATGGACAGGGCCATGTACCGTCAAATCTTGGATGAGAACCTCCTTCCCTCAGCCAGGGCATTGAAAATGGGTCGTGGATGGGTATTCCAGCATGACAATGACCCAAAACACACGGCCAAGGCAACAAAGGAGTGGCTCAAGATCTGGGACAAAATCCCTCCTGAGATGTGTGCAAACCTGGTGGCCAACTACAAGAAACGTCTGACCTCTGTGATTGCCAACAAGGGTTTTGCCACCAAGTACTAAGTCATGGGTAGCAGAGGGGTCAAATACTTATTTCTCTCATTAAAATGCAAATCAATTTATAAAAATTTTGACATGAGATTTTCTGGATTTTTTTTGTGTTATTCTGTCTCTCACTGTTCAAATAAACCTACCATTAAAATTATAGACTAATCATTTCTTTGTCAGTGGGCAAACGTACAAAATCAGCAGGGGATCAAACACTTTTTTCCCTCACTGTAACAGAGCTTTGCTCTTGCCCCAGTTCACCTTAGCTGACGAAGCTCCCTCGTACACCTTCAGACTAGTTTCTAGTGCCTGCATATCCTGCCCATCCCTGCCCATCACAGAAACGTCATCTGCATACGCCGACACTGCTATGCCTGTCCAGCACACTCCCTGCAGTCTCCTGCATAGCAAGCCCAAAAAAGGATCAATGGCTAGTGTATTTAACTGCCCCGATAGAGGGCATCTTTGTCTAATGCCCCACCTCTCCCAGACTGGCCTACTGAGCCCCCCTCCCACCTTGACCATAAATGATGCCCCAGCATACAACATCTTCACACAGGCCAAAAACCTTTCCCCAAACCCAAACACATACATCACATTAAACAGATACTCATGGTCCACTCTATCAAAAGCCTTCTCATGATCTAAAGAGAACAGTCCAAAGTTCACATTAGAACCTCTCGACAAGTCCAAGTTGTCTGTGATTGAACGTCCCGGTACACATTATGTCTGGTCCTTGTGTACTATAGAGTCCATATTGGACTTCAGTCTGTTAGCGAGGACCTTGGCAAATATCTTGTAGTCCGCACAGAGCAATGGCACAGGCTTCCAGTTCTTAAGTTCACACAAGTCCCCTTTTTTGGGCAGGAGAGTCAGAGCCACCCGACGGCAGCTCATCGGCAACTCTCTTACCCCGACGAACTCACGCAACACGCAAAAGAGAAATCCAGTCCAATTATTTTTTATAAAACTCCACTGGGAGTCCATCGACCCCAGGCACATGGCCAGGGGACATCTGGGTTACAGCCTCTGTCTGTTCACGGGACAACAGGGGAATGTCTATTTCATCCCTCTGTGCCAGAGAGAGCTTAGGGAGTTCTGCAAACAAAATCTGCGCACACATAGGATCACAAAGTTCTACCCTATACAACTCAGTATAAAACTCCACAGACTGCTCCCGCATCTTCCCCACCACAGAGGTCACCCGCCCATCCGAAAGCCGTAGACAATGCATACCCTTAGCTTCACCGCTCTGTCTTTCCAAACCAAAGAAGTAGGAGCTGGGAGCATCCATCTCCTTGAGCATGGAGAACCTAGCTCTTACAAGTGCTCCTTTTGCTTTAACCTGGAAAAAACTGCCCAGGTCCCTACGTAGTTCAGCTAAATTAGCCTGGAGGCCTACATTGCCTTGCCCCACCAGCTCTACCTCCACTTCACTGATACTATACTCGAGTTCCCCCAATACTCTCCTAGCCTCTGAGGATGAGAGAGCTGTATGCTGTTGTCAGAAAAGCTGACATTTCCCACATCCCACCATTGACTCAGAGACTTGTACTCCTCTCTTCGCTGTCCCCACCTTTCTCAAAAAGTCTGGAAACCTGAGCAGACAGTGGCATTTTGTAAGAGCTTTACATTAACTTCCAATAGGATGTCTGCCGAGGCCCTGGTGAAATAGAGAGCCAAGCCATGGTTATGTGGTGATCTGAAAAACCCACCGAGAGAACGGTAGCACCCAACAGACTATTGCTCTGATTACTGGACAAGTAAAACCGATCGAGTCGGGCTGCACTCACCCTAGCCCCAAAGACCTTCACCCATGTATACTGTCTTGTGTTGGGATGTCTAGTTCTCCAAACATCCACTAGGTCAAACTGATTAATGATGTCCCTTAACACCCCACTGGGCCTGAATGAGGCTCCTATCCATTTCTGTCTTTCGTAAAATCCATCATACAGTTCCAGTCCCCGCCGACCACCAGCGTCTCCTCAGGCGCTACCTGTGAGAGTTCCTGTCTAAGACACCCAAACAGATGCCCCCTCTCTCTCCCTGTGTTAGGCACATACACATTTATAAGGACAAAACCCCTGTTGTTAATTTCTGCTTTTACTACAAGCAGTCTACCCCTACACACCTCCTTTGAGGAGCAAATGTTTATGGCCAGACCCGGTGCAAAAAGGACTGCCACCCCTGCACTAACATTTGTTCCATGGCTCAGCACACTTGCCCCTTTCCACCAGAGCCCCCAATCGACTTCATTAACCACATCACTATGCGTCTCCTGCAGAAACAGCACCTGTACTTTTTTGGGTTTTACATATTCACCCAACAGACTCCTCTTTTCCGCATCTCTTGCACCATTTATATTAAGCGATCCTACCTGAAGATTCTCCATAAGAAGTGGGAGAAAAGCCAGCAAAGAAAGAGACAAATAGCAAAGTTCAAAAAGACCCGGTGCCAGAAAAAAACCATTTGATCAATCAATCAATCAAATGTATTTATAAATGCCTTTTTACATCAGCAGATGTCACAAAGTGCTATACAGAAACCCAGACTAAAACCCCAAACAGCAAGCAATGCAGATGTAGAAGCTCGGTGGCAAAGAAAAACTCCCTAGAAAGGCAGAAACCTAGGAAGAAACCTAGAGAGGAACCAGGCTCTGATGGGTGGCCAGTCCCCTTCTGGCTGTGCCGGGTGGAGATTATAACAGTACATGGCCAGATTTTTCTCCAAGATGTTCAAACATTCATAGATGACCCACAGGGTCAAATAATAATCACAGTGGTTGTAGAGGTTGCAACAGGTCAGTACATCAGGAGTACATATCACTTGGCTTTTCATAGCCGGGCATTTAGAGTTTGAAATAGCAAGTGGGGTAGAGAGAGATAGTTGAAAACAGAAGGTCTGGGAAAAGATAGCAAGTCCGGTGAACAGGTCAGGGTTCCATAGCCGCAGGCAGAAGAGTTTAGTCTGGAGCAGCAGCACGACCACGTGGACTGGGGACAGTAAGGAGTCATCAGGCCAGGTAGTCCTGAGGCAAGGTCCTAGGGCTCAGGTCCTCCGGGAGGGGAAGGAAAGAGGGAGAGAGAGAAAATTAGAGAGAGCATACTTTAATTCACACAGGACACCGGATAACACAGGAGAATAACACCAGATGTAACAGACTGCCCCTAGCCCCCACCGGCACATAGACTGTTGCAGCATAGATACTGGAGGCTGAGACAGGGGGGGGGGGAACTGTGGCCCTGTCTAATGATACCCCCGGACAGGGCCAACCAGGCAGGATATACCCACTTTGCCAAAGCACAGCCCCTACACCACCAGAGGATAGCATGACTAGACCCAGCCTCTTCTGCACCACCATCTATAGCATGACTAGACCCAGCCTCTGCTGCCTGCGTCTCATGGCCCCCTGCACGTTGACCTCGATTTCCCCCACTGGTGCTTGAACCCTCACCTTGTCTACGACCTTTATGTGGGCACGCAAAGCTCTTATGCCCCAAATCCCCACATTCAAATCACCGTAGACTATCTGTGCTGGCAAACCCTGCGTAGAGCCCCTCCCCATGCCTCACTTTAAAATGCACATTTAACTGTTGCTCATTGTTATTCAGAAACACGAACACTTGCCTCTGGAACGAAACAACATGCTTAACGGCATCTGCCTGAAAACCTGCCGACAATACACCAAAAGCTAGCAAACTTACCAAAACGACTAAGCTCTTTCCGGATTTGATCATCCGTAATAAACGGAGGCAGATTCGCAACTAACACCCTAGTCGAAGGAGTCGAAAGAGGAGAAATCGGCACCAACACCTCCCTTACAAATATTCCACTAGCAATCAGCTTACCCACCAAATTTACTATTTTCATGAACACAACCACAGCTTTGTTCATTCTGGATGCGGAATGTATAAATTCAGCTCCCACCTGTTCGCCGACCGCGTGCAGAACCTCCTCCACCTTAACTCCATTCTCGGGAACACACCTGAATCCATGCCGTAACGACAGCGTCTCCTCCGCGCTAGGCTGCGAAGCCATCGTGCACACCACACCGTTCAAACCCCAAGAAACTAAATCTCTGTCCTCTTCCTCCCTAACTTTGAAAAAAAATGGTGTGTACCGCTAAACTAAAAGTGCGTTGACCCTCCACCATAGAAAATTAAAATGGAAAGAAATCATCAAAGCAAATAAAATCACATTTTATTTGTCACATACACATGTTTAGCAGATATTATTGCAGGTGTAGCGAAATGCTTGTGCTTATTGCTCCGACAGTGCAGTAATATCTAACAATTAATATCTAACAATTTCACAACATATACCCAATTGTAATGAATACTCGGACAGAGTGGTAAGATCCAATCGCAGAATTGCGATGCTTTATTAGAGTACAGACAAGGGAATAGCTTAATCGTAGTCGGGCGGGCTGTGGTCAAAACCGGGCCAGGCAGAGACAGGCAGAGGTACCAAGGGAGCGGGCGTAGTCGTAGTCGAGGGCACAGGCACAGGGTCAGAGTACGGTAATCACTGGGATAAACAAGCAGAGGATTAAGCAATACGGGGAGTCAAACAACAAGGCACAGGTCGGATACACGGGTAATCAAAAACAACAAACTCTCTCTCTCTCTCTCGGAACAAAACGCTTAGCAAGTCACAATGGAACAATACCTCGCACCGACTGAACTTCTGAGCACACCTTATATCCTACACTAATTACTGACAGGTGTGCTCAGAACTCAGGTGAACCAGATCGAGTCTGATGACTCCCCCTCTCTGTAGATCGGGGAAGTGTCAGACTCTGTCTAGACCCAGCCAACCCCCGATAACTTACAACAATGCACACAAATCAAAGTAAGGAATGGAATTAAGAATATCAAATCAAATCAAATCAAATCAAATGTTATTGGTCACATGCGCCGAATACAACAGGTGCAGACATTACAGTGAAATGCTTACTTACAGCCCTTAACCAACAGTGCATTTATTTTTAACAAAAAAAGTAAAAATAAAACAACAACAAAAAAAGTGTTGAGAAAAAAAAAGAGCAGAAGTAAAATAAAATAACAGTAGGGAGGCTATATATATACAGGGGGGTACCGTTGCAGAGTCAATGTGCGGGGGCACCGGCTAGTTGAGGTAGTTGAGGTATTATGTACATGTGGGTAGAGTTAAAGTGACTATGCATAAATAATTAACAGAGTAACAGCAGCGTAAAAAGGATGGGGTGGGGGGGCAGTGCAAATAGTCCGGGTAGCCATGATTAGCTGTTCAGGAGTCTTATGGCTTGGGGGTAGAAGCTGTTGAGAAGTATTTTGGACCTAGACTTGGCACTCCGGTACCGCTTGCCGTGCGGTAGCAGAGAGAACAGTCTATGACTAGGGTGGCTGGAGTCTTTGACAATTTTGAGGGCCTTCCTCTGACACCGCCTGGTATAGAGGTCCTGGATGGCAGGAAGCTTGGCCCCAGTGATGTACTGCGCCGTACGCACTACCCTCTGTAGTGCCTTGCGGTCGGAGGCCAAGCAGTTGCCATACCAGGCGGTGATGCAACCAGTCAGGATGCTCTCGATGGTGCAGCTGTAGAATTTTTTGAGGATCTGAGGACCCATGCCAAATATTTTCAGTCTCCTGAGGGGGAATAGGCTTTGTCGTGCCCTCTTCACAACTGTCTTGGTATGTTTGGACCATGATAGTTCGTTGGTGATGTGGACACCAAGGAACTTGAAGCTCTCAACCTGTTCCACTACAGCCCCGTCGATGAGAATGGGGGCGTGCTCAGTCCTCTTTTTTTTCTGTAGTCCACAATCATCTCCTTTGTCTTGGTCACATTGAGGGAGAGGTTGTTGTCCTGGCACCACACGGCCAGGTCTCTGACCTCCTCCCTATAGGCTGTCTCATCATTGTCGGTGATCAGGCCTACCACTGTTGTGTCGTCGGCAAACTTAATGATGGTGTTGGAGTTGTGCCTGGCCATGCAGTCATGGGTGAACAGAGAGTACAGGAGGGGGACTGAGCACGCACCCCTGAGGGGCCCCGTGTTGAGGATCAGTGTGGCAGATGTGTTGTTACCTACCCTTACCACCTGGGGGCGGCCCATCAGGAAGTCCAGGATCCAGTTGCAGGGGGAGGTGTTTAGTCCCAGGATCCTTAGCTTAGTGATGAGCTTAGAGGGCACTATGGTGTTGAATGCTGAGCTGTAGTCAATGAATAGCATTCTCACGTAGGTGTCCCTCTTGTCCAGGTGGGAAAGGGCAGTGTAGAGTGCAATAGAGATTGCATCATCTGTGGATCTGTTGGGGCGGTATGCAAATTGGAGTGGGTCTAGGGTTTCTGGGATAATGCTGTTGATGTGAGCCATGACCAGCCTTTCAAAGCACTTCATGGCTACAGACGTCAGTGCTACGGGTCGGTAGTCATTTAGGCAGGTTATCTTAGAGTCCTTGGGCACGGGGACTATGGTGGTCTGCTTGAAACATGTTGGTATTACAGACTCAGTCAGGGACATGTTGAAAATGTCAGTGAAGACACTTGCCAGTTGGTCAGCACATGCTCGGAGTACACGTCCTGGTAATCCGTCTGGCCCTGCGGCCTTGTGAATGTTGACCTGCTTAAAAGTCTTACTCACATCGGCTACGGAGAGCGTGATCACATAGTCATCCGGAACAGCTGGTGCTCTCATGCATGCTTCAGTGTTGCTTGCCTCGAAGCGAGCATAGAAGTGGTTTAGCTCGTCTGGTAGGCTTGTGTCACTGGGCAGCTCGCGGCTGTGCTTCCCTTTGTAGTCTGTAATAGTTTTCAAGCCCTGCCACATCCGACGAGCGTCAGAGCCAGTGTAGTACGATTCAATCTTAGTCCTGTATCGTCGGAGGGCATAGCGGGATTTCTTATAAGTGTCCGGGTTAGAGTCCCGTTCCTTGAAAGCGGCAGCTCTACCCTTTAGCTCAGTGCGGATGTTTCCTGTAATCCATGGCTTCTGGTTGGGGTACGTACGGTCACTGTGGGGACGACATCATCGATGCACTTATTGATGAAGCCAGTGACTGATGTGGTGTACTCCTCAATGCTGTCTGAAGAATCCCGGAACATGTTCCAGTCTGTGCTAGCAAAACAGTCCTGTAGCTTAGCATCTGCGTCATCTGACCACTTTTTTATTAACCGAGTCACTGGTGCTTCCTGCTTTAGTTTTTGCTTATAAGCAGGAATCAGGAGGATAGAGTTATGGTCAGATTTGCCAAATGGAGGGCGAGGGAGAGCTTTGTATGCGTCTCTGTGTGTGGAGTAAAGGTGGTCTAGAGTTTTTTTCCTCTGGTTGCACATTTAACATGCTGGTAGAAATGAGGTAGAACGGATTTAAGTTTCCCTGCATTAAAGTCCCCGCCACTAGGAGCGCTGCATCTGGATGAGCGTTTTCCTGTTGATTTATGGCCTTGTACAACTCATTCAGTGCAATCTTAATGCCAGCATTGGTTTGTGGTGGTAAATAGACAGCTATGAAAAATATAGATGAAAACTCTCTTGGTAAATAGTGTGGTCTACAGCTTATCATAAGATACTCTACCTCAGGCGAGCAAAACCTTGAGACTTCCTTAGTATTTGATTTTGTGCACCAGCTGTTGTTTACAAATATACACACCGCCACCCCTTGTCTTACCGGAGTCAGCCGTTCTATCCTGCCGATGTAGCGTATAGCCCGCTAGCTGTATGTTATCCATGTCGTCGTTCAGCCACGACTCGGTGAAACATAAGATATTACAGTTTTTAATGTCCCGTTGGTAGGATAACCGTAATCTTAGGTCATCCAATTTATTTTCAAATGATTGAACGTTGGCTAATAGGATTGATGGAAGAGGCAGTTTACTCGCTCGCCATCGGATCCTTACAAGGCACCCCGATCTACGTCCACGATATCTCCGTCTCTTCCTCACGCGAATGACAGGGATTTGGGCCTTGTCGGGTGTCTGTATGATATCCTTCGCGGCCGCCTCGTTGAAGAAAAAATCTTTGTCCAATACGAGGTGAGTAATCGCTGTCCTGATATCCAGAAGCTCTTTTTGGTTATAAGAGACGATGGCAGAAACATTATGTACAAAATAAATTACAAATAACGCGGAAAAACACACATAATAGTACAATTGGTTAGAGGGCTGTAAAACGGCAGCCATCTTCTCCGGCGCTGTTATATAGCTTATATATACATATATGGACGAGCAATGCTGTTTTTCATTCTCTCGGTCCCAGCAAGAAAATAGGTAAGGACAGAGCCCTCCACACGAACTCCACACGACCTCCACACGACCTCTCAACTATAAAACACTCCCAGCATGCACTGAGAGAGAGAGAGAGAGAGTGAGAGAGAGAGACGCAAAACCCAAAACAATGCATGCAGAACAGAATTAGGACTATACCCACTAGTTATCAAAATCCGGAAAAGAGCTGTTAAATTCTACAACCACCTAAATGGAAGGGATTGCCCATACATTCCACCACAAAGCCCTCAGAAGAGTCCCCTCAGCTAGCTGGTTGTGGGCTCTGTTCAAAAACACAAACAGACGCTACAGAGCCCAAGGACAGAAACACATTTAGACCCAACCAAATTATGAGAATGAAATGTTTTTACTTTTTTGACACACTGGAAAGAATCAACCAAATTGAGTGTGTGTGTGTGTGTGTGTGTGTGTGTGTGTGTACATAAGAAGAGGTGTGGAGGTGTGTATAAGTATCCTTGGACAGAGTCTACATGCTGACACTGAATTAAGGTGAGGAGAGGACAGTACCCTTTTGAACCCCTCGACAGACGCACACTAAATATTCTAAATATTCAAAAAATTCAAAAAATTCTAACTATTCTAATCCCAGCGCAGTGGGTTCAAGGAGGGATAAATAACCAGTCATCAGGTAAGCATAAACACTTCAGAAAACAAACACAGGTCTGAGTTTCAAATGGCATCCTATTTGCTTTGCTCAAAAGTAGTGCACTGTATAGGGAATAGAATACCATTTGGGACCCAATCAGTGTGCTTTTTCCACTATCGGTGCGGTGCACATTAAAATGTTACCACCTTAAACAGAGATCTTCCCTCGTTAAAAGACATGCTTTAGCTTGGGTGAAGTGGAGTTGTAATCAGAGGGTGGAACAATAATGTTGTTCTGGAACGTTGGAACCGGTCTCCATGGCAACGATGGAACGTTGGAACCTTACAATTAGAGGAACTGTAGAAGAGAGAGTTAACGGTGACCCAATGCCACCTGTCCT